>NW_020837946.1:2892285-3119910 GCF_003676395.1 Aethalodelphis obliquidens
TTAAAATATAAAAACTTGCATTTATTAATAATTACTCAACCTGTTCCTAAATATAACTGAGTATAATTAATACTATGAAAGGGGCATATATGTATGTGTGGGTGTTATTATCTGTCTATCCTACTGCATACTATCTATTTATTATACACTTTAATGGTTATGAATAGATAGGCTTTGCTCTTCTCATTTGGTTGGTCTTTGTTGACTTCCACAAAAATAACAGCCCACGTTCCCGGCAGGGGGAAGAACAGACCTTCACGAAGAATTGTCATTATTTGACCTGCCTGGTAACTAACTCCCTGAAAGACCAGCTCAAAAGACTTATCCTCATTTCTCCTGACTTGGAACTCGGCCCGGGGCTTAAGCCATCCTGTACAGGGTGTTTGTCAAAAATATTCACAGGCGGGTTGTTGCTGCCAGAGGTGGCGGTTAACAGGTGTGGCAAATGACAGACTAACCCAAAAGCTCACTTCCTTTTCTTGGACAATGGTGTTAGAAACCAACGTCTTGGGCTTCCCTGGTGGCGCAGTGGTTAAGAATCTGCCTGCGAAGGCAGGGGACACGGGTTCTAGCCCTGGTCCAGGAAGATCCCACACGCCGCGGAGCAACGAAGCCCATGCACCACAACTACTGAGCCCGCGCCCTAGAGCCCACGAGCCACAACTACTGAGCCTGCTCTCTATAGCCCGCGAGCCACAACTACTGAGCCCGTGTGCCACAACTACTGAGCCTGTGCCCTAGAGCCCGTGAGCCACAACTACTGAGCCTGTGCTCTAGAGCCCATGCGCCACAACTACTGAAGCCCGTGCGCCTAGAGCCTGTCCGCCGTGACAAGAGAAGCCATCACAATAAGCCCGTGCACCGCAAGGAAGAGTAGCCCCCACTCGCCGCAACTAGAGAAAGCCCACGCACAGCAACGAAGGCCCAACGCAGCCAAAAAAAAAAAAAAAGAAACCAATGTCTGGGTGCTTGGCATGGGCATTGCTACTGGGGTTTGGACCTGGTTGGAGAAGCTGTAGACACAGCCCACTGGATACCAGAGAGGTTTGCTGGTTTATCCTGGTCAGAATTGGTCTGCAGTCACGGGGCTAGCGGGAAGCTATCCTCCAGAGCTCCGGCTGAGAACAGGCCATCAGCTACCAATGCCCAGGCAGGCACACAGGCACACAGAGGGAGTGGGGGCTAGTGTTAATCCTCCGGGTGCAAGGGGATGCAGGTAAGACATAGTCAGGGGCCAGGTGTGTGGGTGAGCAGAAGGGATCGGGGCACTGGTGTGGCAGGAGACCTGGAGCTCGTGGTGTATCAGGGGGACCATAGGAAAGTTGTCTCCAGATCAGGCTGCAAGGCTCTTAAGGGTCCATGTGTCCTCGGTACATGCTGGGGACAGAACACCAGCCCACGGACCCATCATACAGCAGCTGCGGGCAGGTGAACCTTTCTTCTTGATGTGTCCCTACAGCGCCCTCTGCTGGGGAGCTTAACACTGCTCACTGTGAGGGGAAAGGCTTAAAGGAATTACTCCATCACTGCAGGGCAGGCACTGAAGGGTGAATTTGGAGCTGAGAGGCGATAAATTGATTACTGGCATCAATTAGGATAACTGTCTACAGAGTCCCATCTACTAATTCTAACACCTGCGTCAACTCTCCATCAGTTTCAATTGATTGGTTTTGTCCACATCATGGGTCATATTTTCCTGTTTCTTTGCATACCTGGTAATATTTGCTTGGATGCCCGATACTGTGAATTTCACATTGTCAAGTGGTGGATGTTGATGACTCCTAGAAATATCCTTGAGCTTTGTTCTGGGATGCAGTTAAGTTGCTTGGAAACCGTTTGATTCTCCTGGGTCTTGCTTTTAAGACTTGTTAGACTGGACCAGAGCAGTGCTCAGATTAGGCTAATTATTCCCACTACTGAGCTGACCCCTCTGTGTACTCTACCCAGGGTCCCAGGAGTCATAATGTTTTCCAGTTTGGCTCGTGGGAACCGGCGCTATTCCCAGGTTGATGTGACCTCCAGGCACCATTCCCTCTACTCCCTTTGGCTGTTTCAGCTTCGGGTAGTTTCCTCACACACATGTGCTGATCAGTGCTGAATGCTGTCTCTGTGCCCTCCCCTCTCCAGGGCTCTGTCCTGAGAACTCCAGCCACCTTGGTCTCCCTGGACTCTCAGCTCCATCTCCTCAACTCCAGGTCCACCAGGCTCTGCTTCAGTCCTCCTTCCTGTGCTGCAGCCTGGGAACTCCCCGCACAGAGAGCTGGGGCATCGTGGCCCCCGCCCTTGTTTGTTACCCATCTCTCAGAGATCACTTTCCACCTTGTCTGGCATGCAGTGTCTTGAAAATTATTCTTTCGTATATTTTGTCTGGATTTATTTTGTGGTGTTCCAGGCGGCTGCATAAATCTGGTCCCTGTGACAACATCTTGGCCAGAGTCAGAGTCTCCTGAGATGCCCAGCATAGTTAGATGTGTGCATTTGGAGTTGAAGGAAGAAGTCTGGATGGCAGAATAAATTTAGGAGTCTTCTAGAAATATAATAGATGGTATTGAAATCCATGCGAACAACCATGGAGTGAGTGCGGATCCAGAAAAGGACCAAGTCCTGGGTCACTTCGAAGTTTAGAAGGTGGCGAGATTGGCGGGGGGACAGGGTGATGTCCAGTAAAGGAGGTTGAGAGGCAGTGGCCAGTGAAACAGGAGGAGAAACAAGAGGCTACGGTGCCTTGAAAGCCAAGTGAGGAACATACTTCAAGGAGGTGAGAAAACTGCATTGAAAGTCTCTGAGCGCTCAAGTTAGGTGACGTGAGAATTGGCCACAGACAAGTCACTGGTGTTCCTGCAGCAGCTACTTCGGAGGCGTGGCGGGGATGCAAGCCTGCCTGTGTCACTTCAAGGGAAAACGGGAGGAAAGGAGCTGGAGACGGCAGGGATAGAAAATGCTTCAAAGGAATTTTCTATAAGGGATAGTGGAGAAATGGGGTAACCGAGGGAGATGTGGGCGTGTCCAAGGAGGGTTCATTAAGGGTGGGAGGTTTTGTAGTTTATTTGTAGGCTATCAGTAGGAATCATCCCATTAAAGAGGGAAACACTGAGGTGCCAGAGAGAGGTAGAGGATCATGGCTTATGGGATGTCCTTGACAGGAGAGGGTGGGGCTTTAAGCAGAAGGCCACAGTGACAGGGAAGACAGGGCACGTGGACGGCCCCTGCCGTGCGTCAGTCACGTAGGAAGCCAGGCTATCTGCTGAGAGTGAGGGGGGGAAAGTGGGGAGGAGCAGGGCTGCAGAATTCAAGAGACCCGGGAGAGGGCTGGTCCCTCCTCTGTAGCCCTGGGAGGCACAAAGGGCCCTTCTTGGGGTCACGGGTTTGTAGGACTAGACATGTGCTGAGACAGACATTTTTGAGCACAAAATTCATTTCTTCTCTAAGGCTGGGGTCCAAGGAATTGAGTCTCCTGGCCCTTCACCTTCCTGAAATGAACCCCAGCGGCAGGGGCCGGGCTTCCCAATAGCCCCCCTGCCCGGCCTCTGCCAGGTGCCCTGAAAGCAGGGAGGTTCTTGATCTTTGCCACTCCCAAGTTCTCTAGGGGAGTCCCCCGTGTTCTTCCTCAGAAGTAGAGGCAAGAGTGGGTGGAGGCCTAGGGTTGGGTGGGCCTGCAGACCCGGGAGGGGGCACAGTGACCAAGCCTGGGGGGAGGAAACCTGCAGGGGAGGGACACAGTGGGGGCAGTGCCCTTGGCCAGCAGCTCCCCTGTCCCGGCTCAAAGGTGAACACACAAAAGCTGCGGAAGGGGACGTCCCTGGCGGTCCAGTGGTTAAGACTCTGCGCTTCCAGTGCAGGGGGCACAGGTTTGATCCCTGGTTGGAGAACTAAGATCCCGCATGGCGTAGCCAAAAGAAATAAAAAAGCTATGGAAGAACAGGACTCCAGGTGGGCAAAGTCAAAGTGGAAATTTTGCTTGGGAAACTGAGGGCCAGGTTTGGGTCGCTTTTTTTTTGTGGGGGGGGGGTCGCTTTTTTTACTGAGCCTGTTATCATTTGCCGTCACATACGTTAAAAAAAAAAATTAAAGCTGGCAGAAATCATTGCACCAGGGAGTGCGGAGCAGGCGCTATTAATCCATGAAAACTAAAGGTGTCCCGCCTGGTTTTCCACCCATTAGTGGCGGGCTGTGTGTAGTTCCGGCGGCCGACGCTCATGCAGAGATGCATGTCAGCGTTAACCAGTCACCGCAGGATGGGGGCAACCCAGGGGCGCTGCCCACACAGGTCCAGGTGAGGGGTTTGCGCTCATAACGCATAGGTATCGGTGTCCCGCAGGTGGAACCAGGCTCTGTGCCAGACAGACCTTGCCGTCCCAGCTCAGCCTTCCCTTGACAAGGGTCTAAGCCTCTTCAAGCCACAGATTTTCATCTTTCCATCTGTAAATTGGTATTTATAATTGTGCCTGTCTTAGAAGACCATTGGGAGAAATATGTAAAACATGGTAAGTGCTCAATAAATGGGGGGCATTGTCGTGAATTATAAGAATTAAGGATGACACAAGAGAAAGGACTGCTGTCCTGAAATTCCGCACCTTGTATGTTTATGGTTAATTGAAAAGCAGTCTTGGGCTGTGCCAAACGTCTGGGAATAATTTAACAACCTGAGGTTTTATATCATAATATCAATGTCATAGCATGTAATTGTGACATTGCAACTGAGATGTATTGTGGCAGTGGGCTGTCCCCACCCGTGTGACAGCTGTAACAGTCATTGCTCTGGAAGGATCAGGATTTTCATTGGAGACTCCAACTCACTTTGATGCTCCATTTCTAGAGACCCACCCAGCAGTGGGAGAAAATAAACACTCAGAAGCTGTGAGTTTTGGATGCCTTGGGTAAAAACAGTCAAAAATTCCTGAGAAAATATTTCAAGCTTTCTGGATGTGTTTGAGGAATAGAAAAGTCAAGGACTAGCTAGGAAAGAGGGTGTAGTGTAAAGTAAACTCAGCTGCACAGACATATGGTCCATTGGTGGAACTGGAGTCGGACCAGATATTACTCCTCAGGGAGGTAAGGCTCTGAAAAAGCCTCTCGTCCTCAGGTGTGATTCCGGGCTGCCAGGGAAAGTTGCACAGGTGTGCACTGCACAACTCAGGGCCACCATTAACATCACGCATAATCTTACTTGGCAAAAGTTTGGGCTAGGATGCAGCCTTTTGATCTTACTATGCTAAATGCCTTTCTCGGCAAGCCGCTGTGAACCTGAGAGCCTGCCGGGGAACAAACACTGCAAGGCTCCCCTGACCCTTGCCATGTGGCACCCCAGAACTCTTCCCCAAGGGCCCTCCCAGAGGCAGCTCCAAAATCTCCTCGTGGGGAGTGTGGCAGACAGACCCTAGGGTGGCCCCAAGTTCATGCCCTGTAATGCATAATCCCCTCCCCTTGAGGGTGGGTGGAACTGGTGGCTTGCTTATAACCCATAGAATATGGGGAAGGTGATGGTGTGTCACCCCCATGACTATGTTACGATGTAGCTGTGTAAGACTGTCTTACTAGCACGCACTAGAGAGTCTCCTTGCTGGCTTGATAAAGTAAGGAGACACGTTCTGGAAGTTCACTTAGCAAGGAACCTAGCAAGGACCTGACGGGGGCGGGGGACCTCCAGTCGACAGCCAGCAAAATGCAGCACCCTCAGTCACTCAGCCAAAAGAAGATGAATTCTGCCAACA
The DNA here is from genome assembly GCF_003676395.1 of Aethalodelphis obliquidens. Taxonomy (NCBI): domain Eukaryota; kingdom Metazoa; phylum Chordata; class Mammalia; order Artiodactyla; family Delphinidae; genus Aethalodelphis; species Aethalodelphis obliquidens. Next base: position 2,897,997 of record NW_020837946.1, read on the forward strand.
ACCTGAACGTGCTTGGAAGCAGGTCCTTCCCCAGTTAGGCCTCCAGATGAGAATGCAGCCCGGCCAACACCTGTACTATAGGCCTGTGAGATGCTGCAGTCTCAGAGGACCCAGTGAGGCCATGCCTGGCCTATGACCAGATAAGAAACATCTGTTGTTCGCACTGTGAGTCATGGTGCTTTGTTACACAGCAGTAGGTAGCTGATGCAGAGGGTCTCGGGGATACAGTTCAACTGGGATTGGAAAACAGGTGAAAGACATAGGGAAGAAATTTGTCTTCAGGTGGTGAACATGCTATTTTGTGTTAAATTATGTGTTCATTTGGGGTGACATGGGAGTGCCGATGGAATTATGGTAGCTAAAGTCCCTATGGGCCACCCTGGGACTCAGAACTGGGCCCAGGAACCTGGAAGAGGGGGAGGCAGGCTGGAACCTGGCTTGTTGAAAGGATGCTTGCTTGGAGCATTCTTGTACCATTAACTGGCGTGAAAAGGGTTGCTGGTATCATTTGTAACTTTTGGACCCCGTTTGGTTTGGTTAGATTTTAAAAGTTATAATGTTACACATGAAATATTATGTAATACATGAACATATAATATTCTAACAGTTTAAGAGGGTACACGAGTTCCCTTCCTAACCCAGTCCCCAGTAACTGTCCCCCAAAGGCAACCACTGTTCGGTTTCCAGTTTGCCCTTCTAGACATCTTCAGTGCACAAATGGGATCATATTGTTATACTCTTTTCACTTATCAGTATTCACGCATCTGCCCTGTTCTTTTTAGTGGCTACATAGTTGTCCGTTGTATGGGTGGATGTGTGTTTACTGTGTCGCCCCTCCCTGGCAAAACACTCAAGATCCTCCAGAACAAGCCACAGTTCAAGGTCAAGGTGATCTCAATTCACACACAAAGTCATCTACTCTCGCCTGAGGAAGGGGAGACAAAGACCTCAGCCACAGCTCCGGCTCAGCCAACACCAAGTCCACCCCACTCCAGAACCTGTGCGGCTCCTGCGGCCAGGCTGCCCCCGAGAAGAATTTCGGGAGCAGCGTTGAGGGTTTGTAACCAAAGGCTGATGGTAGTGGTTTTCTCAAAGCATAGAAAGCGGTGGCGCCAGAGCTAATTCTCTCCATCCTAGAGAGAGATCTGCTTGCTACTTGCAAACAATGGGCTGCCCTATCCTTCCCGCCCATCTCCCCCCACCCCACCGCCAAACACACACACACACACACACACACGCGTACGTCCAGCCCCTTCCCTGCTCCAGGTGTGGGGTGCACCTGTAACCACCCCAGGAGAGCCAGAGAAGGCCTTGATAGCATCCGCCGTGAGGTCTGTGTTCTTCAAGTTGCAGCTGTATATTTACAGCCTGTAGCCGTGTGGGTTTGCGGCCCTGGTGTCCCTCGTCATCCCTCCTAAGCAGAGCCCAGGTGGATTCAAGTGATCCAGGCTGCCAGGCCATCGTGGGCGGAGCTCCAAGTGCAGCTCCAGGAATCAGGAGCCATCGTTTTCCTGGGGCTGGTGCCACCTGCAGACTCTCAGAACAAAGACTCCATGGAGCACTGACTGGGGTGTCAGCAGCCATGAGGTTGGCCAGCGTGATGTGACGTCCTGCCCAGCATGCTTGACTTGCCCAAGAAAGAGGGGCAGGTCTGCAAAACTGCTCCATCAGCTTTCTCCGCGCCTCTCTAAGGCCTTTAATATTTAAGTCATTCTCTTGACCCACCTCCATTGTCATTTTTGCATCACATTAATTAATTTATTTATTTTTAATTTTTGGCCGTGTTGGGTCTTTCTTTTTGAATGCAGGCTTTCTCTAGTTGCGGTGAGCGGGGGCTGCTCTTCATTGAGGTGCACGGGCTTCTCATTGTGGTGGCTTCTCTTGTTGTGGAGCACGGGCTCTAGGCGTGCAGGCTTCAGTAGTTGTGGCACGCGGGCTCAGTAGCTGTGGCTCGCGAGCTCTAGAGCGCAGGCTCAGTAGTTGTGGCTCACGAGCTTAGCTGCTCCACGGCATGTGGGATCTTCCTGTACCAGGGCTCGAACCCGTGTCCCCTGCATTGGCAGGTAGATTCTTAACAAATGCACCACCAGGGGAGTCCCTCTGCATCATTTATTTATTTATTTATTTTTTATTTTTTGTGGTACGCGGGCCTCTCACTGTTGTGGCCTCTCCCGTTGCGGAGCACAGGCTCCGGACGCGCAGGCTCAGCGGCCATGGCTCACGGGCCCAGCCACTCCGTGGCATGTGGGATCTTCCCGGACTGGGGCATGAACCCGCATCCCCTGCATCGGCAGGCGGACTCTCAACCACTGCGCCACCAGGGAAGCCCATAGTATCATTATTGTTTGAATAATGCATTCCCTGATCCCCTTGAGGAAGGGCATCTTTTCATATACTTATACATTTGTCACATACCTTTTCATACATTTACTCATATATTTCCATTTACTTTCTCTGCATTCCTCATGCTCTGTAAACCATTCCAGGGCACAGAATAACATGGTAACACAAATCTGATCACAAAACACAAAATCATGACAAAAGGATTCCCCAGAGAAAAACTACAGACCCACCTATGAATATATACGCAAGAACGCTAAAGAAAACAGAGGCATTTTCCGCATTAAATACGTTCCTGAAAATGTGTATGTAGTCAAATTGTGCCAGCAGAGTGCTATCGTGGAGTGAAATCATCTGGAAATGGGTAAAGGACCTGGGAGGTAATCTGCTCCAGAAGACTCCCGTGGGCAGTATCCAAGAAGAGGCTGGCCTCGAGGTAACCAGATACGCACAACACAAAAAGCAGTATATGTGAGTAGAGACTCAGGTGCTGGTGAGTGGGTGATGCAAACGTTCAAAATGGATCTCGCAATATTCACAGAAAGCTTGAATCCCCTTGCTTCCCAAATTCTAAACACTTGTTTTAAGGAATAGAATAAGGACATGCACATCCGAGCATTATTTTTACACAGCAATAAGCAAAACAGACACACCCCGCGTTTAGAAATTTATAAAGACTGTGTAGTCATTTTGTTAAATGACGTTTTAAAAATTTAAAACGTCATTTACAAAACTGTATGGGCCCATTTTTTTTCTTTTTTTTTGGTTTATCTATCATCCATGTACTACCTAAGTACAAATTAAAGTTTGGAAGACTGTATGCCAAAACGTATGTTAGAATTACCTGAATGGTAAGAATGAAGGCTTTTTATTTGCTTATTTTATTTTGTTTCTACAATATACAGGTTATTTCTATTGATATAATAAAAGTTACTTATTATTGGCAAGACAATAAGAAATAGAGGGAAACTGCTAGTACGTTAAACGCCTGACAATACAGGATTGGCTGATGAGGTTGCAATTCACTGTTATTATCGATAATTACAGTGAGTTCATTCAATAAGTACTTTTTGAGTGCCAACCGTGTGCGGGGCACTGCTTTAAACGCTGGGAAATTCTTTAGCTGTTCTGCGCTGTACATGTGACTAAGCCCTTAGTGAAAAAGATAAGGGACCGGAGTAAGAGGGAGAAGTAAAGACGGGTCCTGGGCTGGGCAGGGAGCAGGCGCTGCTGCTCAGCTGACAGGTCGCCTCCTGCCTTGGGTCCGCCCCCCCCACGCCCCGCCCCACTCCAGCCGCGGCCTCCGACTCGCGAGCGCCCCTAGCGGAGAGCCGAACACCTGGTGCAGGGTTTATTACCTTGTCCGCTAAGCCAGGCAACGCCAGCCAGGCACTGTCTGAACTGCGCCCCAGTTTTCTTTCCAGAGTCCCCCGCCCTCCACGGGGCCAAGTCAGGACCCAGCAAGTGGCAGCCAGGTGTCCCCCAGGCCGATAAACGGGCAGAAAAGGCCGCGGGCACAGGCCGCGTCTGAGCGGGTGCCTGTCCAGCCTGTTTCCTGATCCGTAAAATCATTTCCAGCTGTGCATGACCTTCTACAGCGCCAGGACTTGAAAGCTAGAAAGCAGTTATCTTTTTAAAATCACAAGGAAGGAAACTATGAACTAAGAAAGTCCCTCATCCAAACCCATCAACAGAAAATCACTGTTATATTGGTACCAGTTTTGGAAAAAAAATTCTTTTAATTGAAAATTGGGGATTGAGAAGAAAGAACGGTGATGGAAAGGAATGTTCCCGTCGGCAACCTTGGGTTTGGGCTGGGGGCTGGGGCCTATTAGGAGGTGCAGGCTGAACAAGGCAGCGGGAGGCCCGGGGGCGTGTCTGTGGCGCCCTGCTTGGCCCCTTCCTCCTGGGACAGGGGACTGAGCCCTACTCCTGGGCTACACAAACATTCCTCCCTCAGACACGCCACCTTATGTCCCCAAAGTTTAAGCACAGCTTGTTCTGGTTGGGGGTCAAGCTGTCATCCTTCCTCGGGGCACAGGAGGCTGAGAGGCAGGAAGACTTATTAACACCACTCTCCTTTCCATAAGCTCTGGGGAGAGGTGCGGTGGAAGGACCAAGAGGTCTCCCAGTTTCTTCCCCCAGGCAAGACGTGGAGGCTTCCTCCAACCTGGTGGGCCGCGGAGAACCAGAGCACCTCGTGGGGCTGCAGGGGATGGATGGGGCCTCCCCAAGTGGGTCTCCGTCCTACGGTTTCCCGAAGGATCAGTCGTGAGGCTGCTGTGTGGGGACAGAGGAGGGCCAGGAGGGCTTGGGGAGGAAGGGGCACGAGTCCTGCAGAGGGGGGCCCACTTGTACTCGTGCCACCTGGAGTTGCAAACACCCAGTTGTGACCCACCTCTCCCTGTCGCCCTCTTGGAACCCTCAGTTCCTGACTGTTCTCCACTCTCCTGAACCAAGGGAGGTGGCACAGGTGAGAGAACCGGGGGTCTGGGGGCCAGAGGGCTCCGGCTTCAAATCTTGGCTCCAGCACCCACGGTCAGGGGTAGCTGGGCGTGTGTTGTCACCCTTCTGTGCCTCAGTCTCCTGATCTGCAAAATGGGCCTAACTTCCCAGTCTGATGGAGGCTAGGAGAGCAGAGATAAGTCGAGAGCATCCTTCATTCACCGCGGTGCTTCTCCCCGGCCTGGCCTGCTGTAGGTGGCTGGCTGGCATCTCTCACCCTCACCCTCGGGAAGCAGGCCCAGGCTGCCCTCACCCGCCCTCCTTCCCCACAGCTCACAGCAGGCTGATTCTGCAGGCATCTCTTTAACATTCTCTAACAGTCTTCCTCTTTTCCCTGCTCTCCTGATGGTTGACCTGGTTAACTCAAGAAAAACATCTGTACTTTTTCTTCCTCTCTCCTTAGCCCTTCATTTCTTTGTTCCATTTCTGGGCCCAAAAAAGAAAAGGAAGAAAAATTATTGTGCAGAAACACCGGCACCAGGCAAGAGGAGAACTGTCCATTTTTCAAAAAATGAGACAAGATGAAAAGTCTATGTTGCCAGACTGCCAATGCCCTCGAATGCACCGTCTCTGGGAACCTCTTAGGAATCACCACCGAGATCTTCCCCTGCCCCTGCAGCCTTGCTCCCTCCCAGAAAGAATGTGTAATGCATCTTAAAGCAGGTTTTTTATTTGATCTTGTGATATTTCTATAGCAATCACCTTGCTACAATGCTGTTTTCTGCTAATTTTCAGGGTGAATTACAGCCCTTTAGTTCCGTTGCAGCTTAAATTGGCTGCTGCAGGCCAAATGGAAAAGCTGACCGTCTCCTGAGTGGCAGTTCCACGGCTGGGGAAGGTGGGCCCTTGTTAGGGCTGTGTTGTGTCCCCCTCACCCCCAGTTCATGTGTAGAAGTCCTAACTCCCAGTTTTTCAGAATGTGACTATATTTGGAGATAGGGTCTTTATTTATTTATTTATTATTTATTTATTTCGTTATGCCGGGTCTCAGTTGCAGCAGGCGGGCTCCTTAGTTGTGGCATGTGGGATCTAGTTCCCTGACCAGGGATCGAACCCGGGCCCCCTGCATTGGGAGCGCAGAGTCTTAACTACTGTGCCACCAGGGAAGTCCCGGAGACAGGACCTTTTTCTTTTTCTTTTTTTTTTTAGATAAATTTATTTATTTATTTTTGGCTGCATTGGGTCTTCGTTGCTGCGTGCGGGCTTTCTCTAGTTGCGGCAAGCGGGAGCTACTCTTCATTGCGGTGCATGGGCTTCTCATTGCGGTGGCTTCTCTTGTTGCAGAGCATGGGCTCTAGACGCGTGGCCTTCAGCAGTTGCGGCACACAGACTCAGTAGTTGTGGCACGTGGGCTCTAGAGCGCAGGCTCAGTAGTTGTGGCGCGTGGGCTTAGTTTCTCCACGGCATGTGGGATCTCCCCAGACCAGGGCTCGAACCTGTGACCCCTGCATTGGCAGGCGGATTCTTAACCACTGCGCCACCAGGGAAGTCCCCGGAGATGAGGTCTTTAAAGAGGTAATAAGGTGAAAAGAGGTCACTGGGGTAGGCCCTAATCCCATATCCCATATGACTGGTGTCCTCATAAGAAGAGGAGATTAGGACACAGAGATGCAGAGGGATGACCATGTGAAGATACAGGGCAAGACGGCCGTCTACGAGCCAAGGAGGGAGGCCTCACAAGAAACCCACCCCGATGACGCCCTGATCTTGGATTTCCAGTCTCCAGAACCGTGAGAAAATAGATTTCTGTTGTTTAAGCGGCCCCACCTGTGGTACTTCGCTACAGCAGACTAACACCTCTGCCTGCACCGCATGGGATGGACCCCAGGAGTGGGAGAGAATCCCCAAATGTCGCCACTTGAATTATCATGATTCTTGTCCCTTTACACACCTCCCGCCCTCTGCGCAGTGGGGCTGGGACCACACTGAGAGACAGAAATGGATGCCCAGGCAAGTGCATTCCGCAGCCATCAGGCCCCAGATCCTTCGTGAAAGTGCATCACCACGGCCAAGTGAAAGAGGGTTTATGCTGTGCTGGGCACAGCGCCAGGGGCTTTCTACAGTGACGCCCCAAAGCACCTATGGCCACCCCTTCACAGGTGAGGAAACAGGCCCGTGTTCGCTGTGCAGAGCTGGGATTCGATTCGATCGCAGGCAGTTCGGTGCCGTCGCCTCTGTGCTACCCGTTTTTTCCTTCTTAATGTGGACTGTGTCTCGTAAGGAGAAGGTGCTAGGGTGAGAGGCTGAGTAGGCTCCTGGTGTGACCTTGGGCAGCCTGGGCAGGCGCTGGGATGGAGCTGCCATCACGATGATGGGCTGCACTGACCTGCAGGCACCCCTGCCTGTCTCCGCCCCCACTCAGAAAACAGTCAGGGAGCGACCTGCCCAGCCTCCTGCGAGCGTGTCTGTTGGGAAGACGGCCCATTGGAGGGAAGGAGCTCCTCTGTAGCCATCCACAGCCCAGCGACTGTGGCTGGGGGGCGTTAGCCAGGAGGGATGCTTTTGAGGGCCATAGCAAACTATTCTTGAAGCTGCCATCAGTCTGGTGTCCTCTCTCCCTGTAGCACATTTATGAAACGAGTAAAGATGGGCAACCTCACGGCCCATCTCACCCTGTTCCCATGGAGAAGAAACCAAAGTCAGATCCAAGTTCAGCTCCAAAAATAGCCTTGAGAAATACTGCAGATCCTTCCTAAATTTGTTTTCCAAGGAACCAAAGGGCAGTTACGCTCATAAAAGAGAGAAAAGTTGTCTTAAAACCTCTTTCCTCTCACTCTCTCAAAGCCCGCAGCCTACTGCTTGTTCTCCACACCCCACCTCCACCCCTACCCCACAGACATACGATCCTCTGGCCAGGAGCCTGCTCTTCGGTGTTTAAACACAGTCCTTGGGATGGGGCTGATGACGGATGACAGGCCACCTTTTCCAAGCACATAAACTCATCAGAGGGAATGAAGAAGCCGCTCAAAGCCACACAGGTGGACAGGGGTCCAGCCAGATCCCAGCGAGCTCGAGTCTAGCCCTGGGACCCCTGAGCACGGCTCTAAATGGCCTTCCATCCCAGCAACTAAACACGGCAGCTAGATCCAAACTGTAGCGCGTCGTTACCATTTCTGTGAGTCGTGTTATACCGCCTTTTCCTGGTTAGATACGGCCTGGGGACGCACACTCTCTCACACACACAATCATACACGTACCCCAAATGGAGATCATCTCGTTTCCTTGTTCTGTAATCTGCCCTTTCCAATTAACTCTATACTGTGAGAAGAATTTCCCATGTACTTAATTTTTAAAGTTTTTCACCATCATCTGGATTTAATCTACTTGAACAGCCATCTAGTGCGGGCACTCAAGACGGTTCCACTCACTCTCATATAAATAACCCTGGGGGCAGGTCATTCCACACAAGTCCTTTAGCACGTCTCTAATTATGACCTTGGAATACATTCCTAGGAAGGAAATTACTGGGAACAAACATTTCAAGACTTTGGGTACATATATCTAATCTGACCTCCACGAAGACTGTACCGATTTTCATATTTGATGCACAAGAGGGAATTTCATCTCCAGGAGACTCAGGGTTTTTCTCCGGAGGGAATCCACGTGTCCAGCCTGAGGCTCACTCTGCATTCTGCTGGATCTTAGGTCTCTTGGCCCCAGGCTGTTGCACCCTCCCGAGCTGCCATCTCCACCAGGGATGTCCTTTCTGTGAAGATGATCTCAGTTCAGAGCTGCTTCTTGGCTTGCAGGAAGCCCTGTCTCCAGAGCAACTGTATCCCTGGGAGCTCATTAATGTGAGCAATTTGGGAACAATACACACCTGGCCAAGTCCACTTCCCAAGTCCTTTCCCTTTGTTTTTTTGGGTTCTTTGACTTCCAACCAATTATTTTCTGGGGATTTCCATGACAAAGCTCTGGAGAAGGGGCCATTTACCTAGCTTGGGACACAAAGAAAGCTAGTTCATCTTATTTTGCAAATTAAAACTGTCCTCAGCTTCCCTGGCCAGCTTAGCGGAAATCTCTGTTGGCCTGTCAGGGAAGCCAAAGAAGGTTAGCTGCTTCCATGCAGCCCTCCAGGGGCCCACCTGCTCGGCTGGGCGCTCCTGGTGGGAAAACAGGAGGGTGATCGTTTGTGATGGTGTGTAACCCACCACTGTCCCTCTTTGACTTTACAGGCAGCCCCAGGGAAAGACTCAGGAGAAGAGTGCAGAACACAGGTGGGCAGAGGGAGAGCAGTGCCCGGTGTGGTGATGTCACTTGTGCACATCACCCCTTGGCTCCCCGGCTCACCCTGGGCCTGAGCAGTGCCCCTCGGTGGGGAGGGCCCACAGCTCCCGCTTTCTTCCCTGACCCCACCCCACAGCGGACCCCTGAGCAGGGGGGCCCTGAGGAGCCCCACAGCTCCTGCCTGAGGTGGCCCTGGGGAGTCTGGCATCATCCCACGTGACCCTGGCAGGTGCTCATTCTGCTGCCAAGGTTGGACGCCTCATGCGGCTCTTGCCCCCTGCCCGCACCTCTTCAGAGGATGGGCGACTCACACGGCAATTCCAGGAACACTTCTCAAGGCATCTTAGAAACTCGTTTCCTGGAAAAGTCAACCATCTACTCAGTGACCCTCCAGGAGATAACGTGGGAGGGGCCCTCACAGCCCGGGGTGTGGGACGGAAGTGGTTTGAGGGTGGCTTCTGCCCAGAGGACTAGGGCTGGGGGCCAGGACAGAGCTGCCAGAGGCCTCTGCTTACCTCACCCATGTGTGCACACACCCAGACATACGCACATTCACGGACACACACACACGCAAAGACACACACCCAGACATATGCACTGCACGGACACACACACACATGCAAAGACACACACTCAGACGTACGCACATGCATGGACACACCCACCCACATGCAGACACACACCCAGACATACGCACGTGCACACACACACACATGCAAAGACACACACCCAGACATACACACATGCACACACGCATGCACGTGCACACACACACACACGCACGGAGTGGTCCCTGGCTCTCAAAGGCAAACCTGAAGCAGCTGTTAGAGTGGTCTGTCTGTACCCTAGCCTTGGGGACAAGGCGTTTTTCTCAGGAGTTCCTGGGACACCCGGTCTCGTTCTATCACCTGATTGGCTGGGCTTTGGAAACAGCCTCTGCAGCAGGTTATTAGATGTTGTCCCCTCTCATGGCCCAGACAAAGGGGAGGGCCGAGGTGGCACCAGCTCTTGAGTGTGCTGGATTGAACAGTGTCCCCCCCCGCCCAAATTCATGCTCACGTGGAACCTCAGCATGTGATCTTCCTTGGAAATAGGGTCTTTGCAGATGTAATTAGTTAAGTTAAAAAGAGGTCATGCTGGATTAGGGTGGGCCCGACCCAATGTGACTGGTGACCTTATAAGAAGGGACGACACGAAGACACACAGACAGAAGGTGGCAAGGACTGGTGGGACGCAGCTCGGAGCCGGGGAACACCGAGGAATGCCGACATGAGCAGAGGCTGGAAGAGGCGGGAGGGACCCTTCCCTGGAGCCCTGAGGGAGAGCGTGGCCCTGACAGGACCTCGATCTCGGGACGTCTAGCCTCCAGAAAACTGTGAGGGAAAACACATTCTGTCGTTTTTAAGCCACCTGGCTTGCGATAATTTGTTAAAGGCAGGCCTAGGAAACTACAATGGTGCTTTGGTATCCTCAGGGGATGGGGTCCAGGACCCCCATACATACCAAAATCTGCAGAGGCTCAAGCCCTCTGCAACTGACCCTCTATCTGAGGGTGCAGAAGGGCTGAGTGTAAGAAGAAAGTCATTTGTGTTTGTTTATATGTTTATTTATAATAAAATCTCAAACAAACTAATAATACAAAAATTCTGCTTTGGCTTATTCTCATTGAGCACCTTATTCACTGGTGTTGGGTTCTCTGCCCTCAGCCCCGTGATGTGCAGGTGCCTGACCACAAACCCGGACTGGACGGAAAGCCCCTGGCGAGCAGAACCTGGCCTCCTTGCCAGCCAAGACTGGTGACCTGACGAGGAAGAGGGAAACCTGAATGCTCTCTGGGTCCTCCTAAACCTCTACAGCAGAACTATTTCACTTGAAGGAAAGTTCCAGATCAGGTGCACATCTACTCAAATGTACTTACAAACACACATTCCAAAGTCCAACCTAAATGTTTAAAAATTACCCACAATAGCCAAGCTGTGCAAACAACCTATATGTCCATCAAGAGATGAAGGGATAAACAAAGTGTGGTCTATCCATACAGCGGAATATTACTCGGCCTTAAAAAGGAGGGAAATTTTGTCATATGTGACAACATGGATGAACCTTGAAGACATTATGCTAAATGAGATAAGCCGGTCAAAGAAAGACAAATACTGCAGAACTCTATTTACAAGAGGTACCGAAAATAGTCAAGTTCATAGAATCAAAGAGTGGGATGGTGGTTGCCACGGGCTGGGGGGAGACGGAAATGGGAGCTGCTAATCAAGGGGCACAGAATTTCAGGGAAGCAACATCAATCAGTTCTGGAGACCTGGTGCACGGCATCGTGCCGACAGTGAACAAGACGCCACTGAACGCCTGAAACCGTGCTGAGAGGGTAGAGACCGCACACCATGTGTGCATACAACAACGCAACATCTAGCGAAACTCTATCTAGCAAAAAAGATTCTGTCTCACACAGGTGGCCAACGGGCACATGAAAAGAGGCTCAATGTCGCTAATCATTAGAGAAATGCAAGTCAAAACTACCTTGAGGTATCACCTCACACCTGTCAGAATGGCCATCATCAAAAAATCTACAGACAACAAATGCTGGAGAGGGTGTGGAGAAAAGGGAACCCTACTGCACTGTTGGTGGGAATGTAAATTGATACAGCCGCTATGGAGAACAGTATGGAGGTTCCTTAAAAACTACAAATAGAACTATCATACGACCCAGCAATCCCACTACTGGGCATATACCCTGAGAAAACCATAATTCAAAAAGAGTCATGTACCAAAATGTTCATTGCAGCTCTATTTACAATAGCCAGGACATGGAGGCAACCTCAATGTCCACTGACAGATGAATGGATAAAGAAGATGTGGTACACATATACAATGGAATATTACTCAGCCACAAGAAAGAATGAAATAATGCCATTTGCAGCAACATGGAGGGACCTAGATATTAGCATACTAAGTGAAATAAGTCATATAGACAAAGACAAATATCATATGACAGCACTTATATGTGGAATCTAAAAAAAATTATACAAATGAACTTATTTGCAAGACGGAAACAGACTCACAGACATGGAAAACAAACTTATGGTTACCAAAGGGTAAGGGGGGGTATAAATTAGGAGTCTGGGATTAGCAGATACAAACTACTATATATAAAATAGGTAAACAAGGTCTTACCGTATAGCACCGAGAACTATATTCAATATCTTGTAATAACCTATAATGGAAAACAATGTGAAAAAGAATATATATACATATTTATAACTGAATCACTTTGCTATACACCAGAAGCACAACATTGTAAATCAACTATACTTCAATAAAAAAAAAATTTGTCTCTAAAGACAAGACCCAATTTTTGTGTACTTTAAAACATATTTAATAAACCTGAAAAATACTTAAAAATGATTAATCACTGTTCTCTTCCGTTAGCTTGGATAATTTTAAAATAATGATATTGTTTAGCGTTAGTGACACTGGCTGTAAAACGTTTTAATACTAACAGCTACCATTGAGCGCGCAGCGTGTGCCTGCGCTCTGCGCGGGTGGCTTCTGAGGAGGAGCGTGGCAGGCCCTCCGTCTCCGGGAGTGGGGCTGCCCCACGGCCCCCTGCCAGCCCAGCTACCCATTGGGCCTTTATCTGTAGGCCACTCTCCACGAGGCCCTTCGCGAGAGCGGGGAGCGGGCGGGTCAAGGCAGGCCTGCTAGCCGGGGCTTCGGGCCGCGGGCTTTGGCGCAGGGACCCCCATGGCTTCGCCGACCCTCCTGAGACCCTCCTGGCATCTAGAACCTTCCCCAGCTCATAGATGCCGTGCCAACAACCGCCTCACCGGAATCCCATGCGGGCGGAAACCTGGGGCTACGACATTTTACTTAATTAACGCATCCCCCTTCGAGGGAGACCCCATTACCCTCCCCACTTTATGGACGAGGAGGTGCGGGCACAGAGCCATGGGGGGGGGACAGTAGGAAGGCTGTCGCGTGGCTGAGCTTGGCCTTTTCTGTCGGGTTTAACACCATTAGTCTTCATAGGCTATGATGGCAGGAAATACACTTCCAAAGGTTTGAAAACAGGTACCCAATCGTTTTTCTGGAACACGCGACATTCTGACTTCATGAAATTAGGGGACAGCTTTCAGAGCAGACCTTTCAGACGAGAGCGCTCGTAAAACACATTCTTCCGATAAAACCGTCCTCTGCCTCGTAGGGACCAACTCCCCTCAGTCCGTTTTCTTTCAAGTGAAAACGGTCATACGGGGCTACATATTGAAATGTGAGAAACAAGTGGCCTGCTGTCCCGCAGAAGGTTACTTTCCTTGGTCAAAACTGGAAAATCTCATTAACCTGCCGTCGGTGGTGCAGAAGAGAGTGGCCACTTAGGAAGACCTGAGGCAGGAGACGCCTTTCCACCAAGGGCGACCCCGACCCCACCCCACGCACCTCCGGCCAGCAAAGCACGTGGGGAGGGACGGCCCGGTCCCTGAAGACGCCACAGTCGGAAAACTGACTCTGGAAGGACCCCTTGCTCAGCGCTGGGCCTTGGGCCGTGCGGCCTGCGGGCGAGGGCCTGCGGGGTTCGAGGGTCAGTGGTCAGGGGTCGGGCGCGCCCCGCGGTGCCGAAGGGGAGGAGTCCCCGCGAATAACCGCGAGCGGCCAGACTTGCAGGAGGGAAGCAGGGGCAGCGCTTCTGAAGCGCCGCCTCCGGCAAACGCACGTGTCACAAGTCACGGGGTGATTCCCCCGAGCCCGGCGGTGCTGTCCTTCCGCGTGCGAACCGCCGCCCTGCTGTCACTGGACGAGGCTCGTCGGGACCCGCCCTGCCCCCGGTCCCGCCCCGGGTTCCGCCCCGACCGCGCCGGCCCCGCCTGCTCCCGGCCGCCCCTCTGCCGGCCCCTTTCCGGGAGGAGGATCTACGCCCCCTGAGGCGTCTGCGTCCTCGGGGGCAGCTGCTCTGGCGTCGAGTCCGCGCCGTGGGGAGGCCGAGGAGCCGGGCCAGCCCGCCCTGGGCTCCGGAGTACGGACGCGGGACGCCCCGAGGGATGGCCCGTCGTCGCTGCAGGGGGCTGCCCAGGGGGACGGTCGGGGCTCTCGGGCCGGCGAGGCCCAGCCCCTGGCCCGTCGCCACTGGGGCGCCTTTGCGGGGGTCCGGCCCGTTCAGCCCCAGCGCGGGTTCAGCTAATGTTGAAGAGCTCGGAGACCGTGGCCTTGGCCCCGTGTCTGGGTGGCTGTCCAGCTGGGAGGAGGGGAGGCCGACGCGGAGGGCAGTGGGCCTGAGAAGGGGCAGGTCCTGGGCCGGTGGCGCTGCAGCCAGTTGGGGGCTGTAGGGACCTCAGAGGGGGGGTTCTGAGCTCAGGAGCCATCTGGGAGGGACGGTGCAGGGAGCTCCCTTTGGAGATCCAGAACCTTCTGGAAGCTGGAGCTTGGGAAGCATGGTGAATGTGGCGCAGCAGCAGCCTGGATGGGTGCAGAGGAAATAGCCGCTGAAACCCTGGGGGACAGAATGGAGGTGGGTGCCTGGACCGGGGGCTAGCGAGGCATCTTTGGGGAGGGGCCTCAGTAAAAACTGAGCAGACCTGGCCTCCTCCTGTCTGCCAGTCGCAGCCAGTAGTTCTAGACAGAGTGGCGGGGAAGGGGCCAGGAACTCAGAATCCCGGGGAGCAGCTTCAGCGCACGCACAGCACTCAGCCCCCCTGGGGCCTCACCATCATCGTCCCCCATATAGGTACCTGTGAGGGCGCCTCCTGTCAGAGAAAGACAAAATCCAAAGGGGCTAGAGTTTCTCCCATCCTTCTACTCCTGAGGGTCCACATCCAGAAAGAATGACGCTTCCCAAATTCAAGGACATCCTTTAATCACAAACTACTTATCCATGATCGAGCCAGGGGGTGGTTCATAAACACCTTGGGAGACAGCTCAGAACCCTCCCCAGAAACACTGACAGCTACGCTCTGCTCCCTCCCAGCACCTGGGCTGCCCTTCCTAGGGTGGCTTCTAGGTCAATGCCTGTGCCGTGACCACGCCAGAATCCTGCTGTGAGCTCTTCTCGGGTAGAAGAAGAGGGGACCGGGGGTCTGCTCTGCCACTGGAGTCCCAGAAGCCTTGGCCAGGCTTGGCCCCCACGCCCACACTCTGGCCTGCCTGGCAGCCTCCATGAGCGACCGCCCTCCCCCTCCCCTGCTGGGCGCGGGAGCCCCCAGCCTACACGATGCCCTCCAGGCGCCTGCTCCTCCAGACCACCAGTGCCGTCACGAGCAGGGTCACCAGGATGGGCACCACGATGAAGGGGCAGAGGACACTGCTGGGCGGGTCCTGCAAGGCCCTGCCTGAGACGGGGCAGTCTCTGAAGTAGTGCCGGTGGATGGAGAGGAAGAACCTGTCGACCGCCGCGTTGGGCCAGAAGCAGTCCAGCTTCTGCGCCACGTGCCTGGTGCAGTCCGAGAGCTCTTCGTAGCTCCTGCAGATGGAGAAGCAGGTCGTCAGTCCCTGGTGGGCAGGGGATCAAGGTGGGACTCCAGCCAGGGGCTCCCCACCTCACTCCCCACTGGGGCGAGCTCCCCCAAAGTCCAAGCCCTGTGGCGGTGGCCCTGGCTTGAGAGACACAGGTCCTGTGAGGGTCCTGTGCGGGCTCCCTAGATGTCCTGCACGTGCTCACACCCCAGAAGGCAAGCTGGGGCTAAGGGATTCCAGGAGCTGGGATGCCACACCAAGGGCAAACAAGAAGATGGACCAGCCAGGCGTCTTCAGAAGGCAGCCTGGGACAGCGAGCCCTCAGGCGTGGGCAGATGTGCAGCCTCTCGAGCCCCTTGCTGTCTGCATCACCCCAAGCAGACGCCCCCCAGCCTGAAAGCCCCCCAGGTGTCCACAGGACTCACCGTGAGGCCTCCCAGGCCTACCCTGACCTCGCACCCCCCCATCTTCCCACACTTGCGGAGGAGTTTCCCACAGCACCGTCGCCCTTCACCTGACCTCGCAGCCCCCATCTTCCCACACTTGCTGAGGAGTTTCCCACAGCACCGTCGCCCTTCACCTGACCTCGCACCCCCCCATCTTCCCACACTTGCTGAGGAGTTTCCCACAGCACCGTCGCCCTTCACTGCAGTGGTTACAGATTTATTTTGCTTATTGAGTGTAAACACCACGAGGTCAGGGATTTTGTCTATTTTGTTCACCTCTGTAATCCCAGTACCTAGAAGAGTACCTGGCACATGGCAAGAACCAGTAAATTTTTTATAAAAAAATTGTGGTAAAATATAAAGAACATACAATTTACCATTTCAACCATTTTTACCTGTACAGTCCAGTGGCATTAAGCACTATTCCATTGTCGTGCAACCATCACCACCATCCGTCTCCAGAACGATTTTATTGCCAAATAGAAACTCTGTCCCCGTTGAACACTCACCCCCATTTCTCCCTCCAGTCCCTGGCAATTCCCATCTGTCTTCTGTCTCTATGAAATCTGACTACTCCAGGCACCTCATAAAAGTTGGCTCTACAATATTTGTCCTTTTGTGATTGGCTTATTTCACTGAACATAATGTCCTCCATGTTCATCCATGTTGTAGCCTGGGTCAGAATTTCCTTCCTCTTTAAGGCTGAATAATATTCCATTGCTCGTACATACTTTATTTTGTTTATCCATTCATTGACGGACATTCAGGTTGCTTCCATGTTTTAGCTATTGTGACAAATGCTGCTGCTATGAACATGGGTGTGCAATTATCTACTCGAGTCTCGGCTTTCAATTCTTTTGGCTGTATATCCAGAAGTGGAATTGCTGGATCATATCTTAAGTGTGTTTAATTTTTTGAGTAAATTGTTTTTTTAATTTAATTTAATTTATTTATTTTTTAAAAACATTTATTTTTGGCTGCATTGGGTCTTTGTTGCTGCGTGCAGGCTTTCTCTAGTTGCAGCGAGCGGGGGCTACTCTTTGTTGTGGAGCGCGGGCATCTCATTGCGGTGGCTTCTCTTGTTGCAGAGCACGGGCTCTAGGTGCACAGGCTTCAGTAGTTGTGGCATGTGGGCTCAGCAGTTGTGGCTTGCGGGCTCTAGGTGTGCAGGTTCAGTAGTTGTGGCATACAGGCTTAGTAGTTGTGGCACGTGGTCTCAGTATTTGTGGTGCATGGGCTTAGTGCTCCACAGCAATGTGGGATCTTTCCGGACCAGGGCTCGAATCCGTGTCCCCAGCATTGACAGGCGGATTCTTAACCACTGCACCACCAAGGAAGCCCCTGTTTTTTAAGAAATGAAGATTCAGTGTTGGGGGAAATTAAAATGTATTCAGTAGTTTCCAGAAAGTGTCACTTCTGCTCAGGATGGAGAAAGCAACACAGAGTGTTGATCCCATATGAACAGCAAAAAAAGCTGAAGAAACTACAAAATCATACATTTTCTTGAGTCCATCAGAGAGCTGAGACTGCAAGGCAGCAAAGTAACCTGAGTTTCAAGGAGGAGAAAGATGCAGCTGCTGTACCAGCTACATAATAGCTGAACTGCCCAGGGTTTAGCGTGGGCTGGAGAGTCATTCTGGAATTTCTGGGGCCCCAGATGCGGTGAGCGGGGTTCCATGACCATCTGCTCTTTCCCATGAGGCTCCAGGGGGTGCTCGTGAGAAAGGTTAGGGGCAGGCAGGGGATTGGCTGCTGTTTGGGGCCAGGCACAAACACCACACATTTCCCAAACCCTTCTCACAGAAGCAGCAACAGGCTTGGGGCCCTGGGGGATGAGCAGCTGATCTTGATGAGCAGTGGCTTCAGCTGAACGGGCCTGAAGCCCTTCCTACTTCCTCAGACCCCGTGCCCACAGGGGTGCGTGGTTTTTCTAAGTGAACGAGGACTCGTGTTCCAAGTAGAAAACAGAAGTGGAAAAAGCCACGGGAAGTCAGGACAGACTGGGTCTCATTGTGAAAAAAATGAATTAGCACACGTCAAGGGCCTGGCACAAGGTAAGTGCAAGTGTGTCAGGTATTATTAAAAACCAAAGTCCAGACTTTTGAGCTGGTCGTCCATCAACCACAGGGCTGCATGTTACAAACACTAGCTTGAATGGTCGTCTTTTTCCCCACCTCAGACCCACTGAATCAACGTGTAGTTTTAGGTGTTCTGCAGACGCAGTGACACACAGTCAGTCCTAAATGTTGTTCCCTACGCTCTGCCTGAGGAGTGAAGCTGGGATGTCCCTAGAAGGAGGTGTTGCCACCTCCAGGCTGGCCAGCCAGGATGGGAAGGACCCCGACCCAGGGACCTGTGACACCGGGGACCCCACGCTGAGGCCACGCTGAGGCTGAGCCCGTGGTGGGCTATTCTGGGACGAGGCACTCTCTCCTTGAAATACCCTTCCAGTCTGCAAAGCCATCCCCGTCTAAAAATATCCCTAATGGGCAGTCGGCTGCCCACTTCATCCTGTTTATTTATACCGAAGTAACAGCTGAAACTTTCAATAAATATTGTGAGCCCTGTCAGCAGGGATGTGATAAAAGAATTTCCTCCAGAGGACAGACATTCTTCTGTTCAAAAGAACATTGTACTGACTGAAGGGGCCAAAATAATCATGAAAAAATATGCTTGCTTTCACCCTCTATTTTCAGTTCTCATGTAATGGAATGATTATCCTTTTTCTTGGCCAGGACTTTCTATTGTGGGCCCTAAGTGAACTTTGCTTGGAATGTTCCTGAACACTGTGGTGGGAGTAGTTTCCAATATATCTGGGTCCCAAGTCAAGGCTTCTGGTACCATGCTTCATGGTTGTTTGACAGGAAGGTGCCCACTGATGCCCACAGGGGAGTCGTCTGCTCTGGGAACACCAACTAGCCCTGTCTGGCCCCGACGTGGAGTATGTGACTCTGGGCCCTGGTGCCCCACAGAACTGGGTTCAAATCCAGCTCCACCTCTTATGCTGAGTGATCCTAAGGGCCGCATCTCACCCATCCAAACCTGTTCTCTCTATTCAATGAAAAGACAGGTACCCACCTGACAGGGTTACTGGGCAGATCAAGTTAAACAAGGTCAAGGGCCTGATGCATAACAGGTGCCCCGTAAGTGGACAGCTTCCTGACAACTGGTGTGTGGCCCCTTAAGGGTCCATTTCTTATTCCATAAACTCGAGTAAACGTTGACCAGGCAATGTGTGTCTAAGCCCTCAGAATGTCTGAGGAGGAACCACTATTTTGGTTCACTCTCTCTGGACCAGTATTTGCTTCCATCAACTCAGGACAATTCACAACCTGGTGGCTTCCAGCAGCTTTAAATACCTGCTGGGAGGAGGGGAGGTGGCACCCTTGGCACCCTGGCGGCCGGGGCAGGTGAAGGTGAACAGGGCCCATTTAAAGCCGGCCTGGGGAGCCTGACTAATAAGCAGGTGAAAAAAATGTCTAACCTCACTTTTAAGGAAAAAAAGAAGCAAACATCCAAATAGAATCCATTTTCAAATGAAGAATATACTCAGGACTTCCCTGGTGGTCTGTCGGGTAAGAATCTGCACTCCCAATGCAGGGGGCCCAGGTTCCATCCCTGGTCTGGGAAATGGACCCCGCATGCCTGCCACAACTAAGAGTGCGCACGTCGCCACTAAGACCTGGCATAGCCAAAATAAATAAATAAGTATAACAACAACAACAATAATAATAAAAGAACAAGGTAATTTAAAAAATGAGAATACTCAGTGCTGGTGAAGGTATAGTGAAATGAGGCAGGTGCTCGCATCATTGCTGGTAGAAGATAAACGGGTAAAATTTTTCCAAAAAGCAGTTCGGCAATTATGTATCGAGAACTTCAAAATCACAGACAGCCTTTGAGCCAGTAACTATTTCTGGGAATTATCCTAAGTCAATCACATGAAATGTAGGCAAAAATAATGCAAGAAAATGAACTTTATAATTATGAAAAAGAGCAAACAGGACAGTGAGGGAAAAATTGCTTACAAGAGCCTCGGCTATGTATCTATTAAAATGATATTTAGGAGGAGGAAAATATTTATGTTACGATGTTGAACAAAAGAAAAAGCAGTTGAGACCAAATTATACAAACAATGTGCTTTCAGCATGAAATGGCCCATGTAGGAGGGGAAGACCTCAGAATGTTAGGAGGACTTGTCACCACTAGAGGGTAGTGATATGAAGGACTTTTATTCTCCTATCTCCGCTTTCGGGGGCATTTTCCAAGTTTTCCGCAGTGAGCATACATTATTTTTATAATTATATTTTTAGACAGCTCACTGAGGAAAAGGCCTGCAGAAAACTGGACATCGAGGTCCCTGAATCTGCAGCCGTGGGGCGCACATTTCCTCGTGTCTGGGGCAGCGGGGGGCCTTCGGCGCAGGGGACTCGTGTGCTGTTCTAACTCCCGAGCTGCGTGGGGTAAACCCCGTCCCAGGCAGGGCAGCGTCCCCACCACGGTGACACCCTCTCTCCCACCCTCTGCTTCCAGCACAAGGGGTTCTCCCCCCGCCACTCCAGTGGAAGGAGCTCTGGGACCCCCCGCCTAGGGGACACCTGGCTGGCAGCCCTGCTCCAGGCGGCAGTGCTGGGGCTGGGCCCCTCCGAGCGACATAATGCGTTAGTTCGGTGGCTCAGCCGCCAGCGGGCCCTCGCACACCTTCAAGGCTGCAGAGCTCCGGATGTCCGCTCACTCCCCGAATGTCCCCAGGGCCTGGGCGGGCCGGCGGCTTCGCTCCATCACTCGCCTCCTCCAGGGTCTGGGTTGCCTCCGGGGTGGAACGGACCTCCCTGCCGTCCCCGCACGGATGCTGCGGGGATTAGACGCCCGGTCCCGAGGGGCGTCCGGACCTGGGGGCAGGGAGGGCCCTGAGGGTAGGTAGGGGGGGGACCCAGGGGTGGGCTCCGAGGGCAGGACCCCCTTTCGCACCCATCCCCGCCGGCTCCCCGCCCCAGGCGCTCAAGGACACTCGGCTCCCAGGAGCGGCCCGGCCTCCCGGCCTCCTTGTAGGAAGGGCGAGGCTACCAGATGGCGCCCCCTTCCCGGGGACCTCCGCTCCTTGGTCGCTCCTCCCCTGATCCCTCTCCTAGGGACCCTCCCTCCTCCGCCTCACCTCGCCCCTCGCCGTCAGCACCCCGCTCGCTCCCTCCCTCGCCCCTGGCTCTCGAGGCTTCTCCCTCATCGGCAGCCCGGCGCACCTGCCTCCGCTCTTCCCGCCAGGTGAGGGGCCTTGGCGCTCTGCAGCCCTCGCTCCTTCCCTCCTCCGCCGGCGCCCAGACTGCAACATCCGACAGCCGTGACATCCCCACCCCCATCTGAAGCCTTGGTCCAGTGCACAACGGGCGTCCACACCTGACTCCCGGGATGCCCCCCACCCCAGCCCCATCTCTCATGCCTGGGAAGCCTTGCCCCCTCTGAGTTGCCATGGATCCCCCCATTTCCGGGGGTCCCCTCCCCTCCTCCAGCCCTGTCACTGTGCCCAGGAGTAGGGCAGAGTGACTAGCCTTGGCGGGTTATTACAACCACATTTCTAATACCAGCTTCCACTTCTCTGCACTGAGCATGGGCTGGGGCCTGGGCATCTCTGCTCCCCTTCTCCTCCCCCAACCCAGCTTAGTCAGGGCAGCCATCAACACCCTCCCCTGCTTTCCTCCTCTCTGAAGTCCTGGGCTCCATTCACCATTGGCTCTTGGGGCCACAGCCCTGGCCTCTGCCTTCCGCCTCCCCCAGCCCACTGTCCACACAGACTCACCCTTGCTTCAGGCCTTCAATGCTCCCTGCTGCACCTGTGCTGGATTCAAAAGCCCTCATGTGGCCCCCACCTCTCCACTCTCAACTGTACCCTCTCCCTTTCACTGGCCACCCTGGCTGATACTTCTGCCTCAGGACCTTTGCACAAGCTGCACTTTCTACTTGTAAGGCTCTTAACCCCATCTTTAAAGGTCGACATCTGTGTATCCCTCAAACGTCACCTCCTCAAACAGGTGCTTTCTTATGCTTCAACCACACTTGGATCCCCGGCAAAGTGGGGTTTTCCATCATAGTTGTGTCTTACTTTGTACCTGTGCTTTCACTCTTGATTATTCACTCACTGTTGGTCTCAACAACTTGACTGCAAACACCATGAGGGCAGAGAGAGTGTACGGAAAAGAAGTCCCACTCATCCTGTTCACAGCAGTCATCTCAAAGGCAAGAGAAACAAAGGCAGAAGGGACAGAATGAGACAGATCTGCCTGGAGATGTGAGTAGGACAGCAGGAGTGGTGGTCTTCGCAAACACAGCACATTCCAGTGCAAAAGACAGTAAACGGGAAGAGGGGGCGTTTCACACTGAGAAGAGAGTTATCGTAGCTTCATAGGACAAAGACAGCCTACGCTGCGAGTAATCGCGACACACTCAACAAAATCTTCAGGTTAGGTGAATAGAAACTAGTATAAAAGTGAAAAATAAAGTTAATAAGCCTGACTCCGTGACTACATGAGGAAGTTTCTATCCTACAAAGAATCAACAATCTTTTCAAAAGTCCCTGGATCCTACTTAGGCTCAAAGAAAAACTTGACAAATTCTCAAAGTGGAGATTTTAAGTCAGTATTCTTTGACTATAATATTAGAAACTAGAAATTAGTAAGAAAAGGATAAATTTTTCAAAAAATGGAATCCCTAGAAACGGAAGATCACTCATATAATTTTAGGGTCAAACAAAGATTTAAAAATTCAATGATAGGCTGTTAAGAAAAACTAATGGCAATACTGCACGTGAAAATCAGTGAAACATAGGCAAAACTGAATTCTGAGAAAAATCTGCAGCTGTAAATTGTCTTATTACCAACCAAAAATAAATGAAAATAAATGAAGAATCCAAATTGAGACATTTAAACAAAGAAGCACAAAATAAGTCTCTGCAAAGGGCACATAATTTAAATGCATTAATAATTATTAAAAACTAATATTTATTGATATTTTAAAAAACATAAAACTGAAAAAGTAAATTCAACAGTTGATTCTTTAGAACAATAGCTACAATGAAATCACATTTCTGGATAGTCTAATCCAG
The DNA here is from genome assembly GCF_003676395.1 of Aethalodelphis obliquidens. Taxonomy (NCBI): domain Eukaryota; kingdom Metazoa; phylum Chordata; class Mammalia; order Artiodactyla; family Delphinidae; genus Aethalodelphis; species Aethalodelphis obliquidens. The sequence continues at coordinate 2,921,064 of NW_020837946.1, forward strand.
AAAAAAAGCAGAGAAAACACCACTGTACAAAACCTCAGATGAAAGATTAGAACAAGTATGAGATGAACGTACAAAACATGTGTGTTAAAAATCGGAAAATCCTTGAGGAATTGGGATGCTTTTTGGGGAAACAATAAATTATCAAATCTTGATTTAAAAAGTAGAAAATCTGAGAAGAAAAAACAGAAAAAGTTGTTAAAGAATTACTTTCACAGAAGGTGCTAGGCCCGGGTAGTTCTTTCAAATTCTTAAGATCACACCTAGGGGCAGGACAGGAATAAAGACCCAGATGTAGAGAACGGACTTGAGGACACAGGGAAGGGGAAGGGTAAGCTGGGACGAAGTGAGAGAGTGGCATGGACATATATACACTACCAAATGTAAAACAGATAGCTAGTGGGAAGCAGCTGCATAGCGCAGCGAGTTCAGCTTGGTACTTTGTGGCCCCCTAGAGGGGTGGGATAGGGAGGGAAGGAGACGCAAGAGGGAAGAGATATGGGGATATATGTGTATGTATAACTGATTCACTTTGTTATAAAGCAGAAACTAACACACCATTGTAAAGCAATTATACTCCAATAAAGATGTTAAAAAAAAATTCTTAAGATCACAGAAAAAGATGTCAAGCTTCCCAGTTCTTTGAAAAAGTTAACAAAACCCTGATCCCAAACCTCTTAAGATGACTTCCCATGTGCCTCAGAACACTCGCGAACAAGCAACAGATGTTCACTTTCACTTATAAATAGACATAGAAGTCCTGTTTAAGCGGCTGGCAATTTTAAGCTAGCCGTATACCATAGAATAAAGTAGGTTTATTTCAGGAATGCTTTAATGCTATTATGATAAAATCACACTTCGATCTGTCAAAGGAAAATAACATATAATCATTTCAATACACGTTGAGAAGGCATTTGATAAAACTGAACATTCGTTTCTGATTTTAAAAGACCCCAACCTTGTAAAGCACCAAGAAGTTCTTCTTAATGTGATAAAAAAAAATCTCTCTCAAGCCAGTAGCAAACACCACATTTGCTACTGAGGCATTTTCATCACTGTCAGGAATCCATTTAGTTAATTTGTAGGTGGCCAGGTCTGTCTTCTCCCTTGTGGTTTCCACCTTTGGCGTCAGGGCTCCCACCCAAGGCTTCATAGTCACCACAGAGCCCTTCCAAGGCGGGGCGGGGCTGCCCGCGCATCGGGCTACTTCCTCTGGCGACAGAAAGCCACAGAGGGGCCTGGCCTATGCTAGGCTTGGAGCGAGCCTGCCCGCCAGCTCATCTCTGCAAAGGGCCTCTGACCACAGACAGGAGGGCCGAGTGGCCTTCAGGGTGGGTAACCAAGCCCACGTGGGGTACTTCTCCCACAACCCACGGTGGGCGCACGGGAGCTGCCCGGAGGCAGTGCAGGACAGGGCATCTTTTGTTTTTCTTGACGCTGCAGGGAGCATATAAGGAAGTCCTGTGAATGGTTTGATTCAAAACATTTCACTTCCAACCCTGGTGTCATCTGGGAACACGTGCTGGGCCGGCAGGACCCAAGCCGGCGGTGCACCTGGAGCCCGCCCGCACCTCTGGGACTTGCAGTGGGGGTCGGTCTGTACAACGAAGGCCTTCCTAAACCAGGTAGATCAGAGAGGTCCCATCAAGCTGGGAAAGTCCAACGAGACCAAGTGACAGGAGTCGTCATGCATTTCCGCCGGCCCAGGGCTGACCTACAGGACACCTCGCCAGGAACGTTTTGAAATCAGTGTGAGCACAGCGTGCAAACTCACACTTGCAGAGGAATGTTTCCAAGGTTCTGACTATGTTGTAGAACAGGGACTCCTGGCATCTGGGCCACCCCGTTCTCCCTGGGAGCATTGGGAATTGCCAGGAATGACAGCACTGGTGAGCCCACGCTAGGATGTGTCCACTAAGACTCTCGGATCAGTAAATGAACAGAACAACGCTACAGGCTTCATACAAAGCCTGCTGGATGGCGGAGGTGAATCCCATCTCCCATCTTCGTGACCAGCTCCCTGGCTAACCTGTACCACCCCGACTGCGGGCATTTGCTGAGCGAGGTGGACGGACGCCATCCTCTCGGAAAATGAACGATACGAATAAAGCGGAGAATAAAGAACCTTGGAGGGGTTTTCCAAGGCAAGAAGAGGAAGACAAATGGAAATGGGCTGGTTTTTTCTCCGCTGGGTAGGAGACAACAATCCCTCCGGAAACACTCCCAGCCCATCTGGAGGTACCGTCAGCGGAACAATGGTAGAAGCAAGGTGGTCGGGGAAGACGGTGGGACCCCACTGTTGAACAAGCTCTCTTTGGCCCCATCCTCGCCATGTCCCCTCCCACCCCGGGCCTTTGGCTTCACCCCTTCTGTCTTTCGCTCTCTCAGTCTCTCTTCTCCTGGCCTGGAGCCAGCCTGGCTGTCCCACCCCTGAGACGTTCCACCAAGGAAAATGTGTCAGTGGAGTTTGGGAGATGCTGCACAGACAGGTTCCCCCCCCCCCCCCCGCACAGTACAGACAGGCCCTGAGGGGCTTCGGGAACCCAGTCCTCGATTCCCCTAGAACCGAGTCCTTCTCCACCTGCTCCCCCAGGACCCCCACCCTGCGGACACGGAGGAGTGCGAGCCCGTCTCCTCTCTCACGGTCTTCTTTCTGGCTGCTTCTCAGGGCTCACTTAGGAACGACCTGCTCCCTGACCCTCAGGCCGGAAGGGATTTCACGCCTCCTCTTCCGGAGGGGTGTGGTTCTCCCAGCCCTGCTTCTACAGCAGGGAGGCGGGAGAGTCCTCTCGCTGCTGCTCCGGTCCTCCCACCCCCGCCTGCCGACATCCCGTTCTCCAACCTCCAACCCAGTACTTTGGGGATACACCTCCTGAACGCCACCTCTGCGCCCCGCGGCTCCCCTCCCCGTATCTCGCCCATCCCTCTGCTCGTGCTGCAGCTGCCCACTTACTGTCCGTCCTCCCTGGACTGAGACCTCAGGGAGGGCAGAGCTCAGCTCCCTGCTGTACTCCGGGCCCCGGGACAGGCGCACCGTAAGGCTCAGTGCACGACGGTCAACGGATGCTGTGTCTGCAACTCCAGGAGCCGCTTGGAGCCCTTGTTCCCCGAGCCTGGGCTGGGAGGGAGGGGGTGTTGGGGGTCACCGCCCCTTCCAGCCTGGGCTGCCCTGGGGCCCCAATGTGGGCAGAGGAGCCCTGGGGGCATCTGGGGTTCTTGCCTGGATATGGGGTCTGCCGTGGGGAGTCCAAGGCCCCCAGTACACACACCTCTCAGAAGCACAGGCTGCAGCCCCTACGTTCAGAGCTGTCAGTTCCCATGGCAGCCACACAACCGGGCCCTCGGACTCCGGGGAAGGAGCGGGCGAATGCCCTGAGCAGATTCTTCAGCTCGGCATCCAGACCGGCAGGCCAGGCCACCTGGAAGCAGTGAGGGCAGTCACGTGGGGGCTGGGCTGTGGGAGGGGCCGTGTGGGGCCCTGTGTGGAGTGGGAAGGGTGCCCCCTCCTCCAGGCAGTGCACGTGGCTTGGGTAGAGGAGCGCAAGCTAGATTTCAGCTTCTACCTCGGCTAGCTGCCCCGTGAAGCTGCTGTACGTCCTTGGGCAAGAGACTCAGGGTCTCTGAGCTGTGGACTCTCCATCCGGGCAGACAGCCCAGGGCTGAGATGGAGGCCAGGGAACCAATGCACGTGGGAGTGGTCCCCACTCCCCGACCCCCGTGGGGAGAAGCGCCCAACCAAGGCAACTGCTGTCAACTGAGGACGCCAGTGCTTTCCTATGTTTCTGGAAGATTTCAACAGAGTTTGGTGGATAACCCAGAGCTCTGCCACCGCACGGGGCAGCTCGTGACCCAGCCCTGGTGTCCTGAGGGTCAGGCCACGGCACCTGTTCCCTCTCCAGGGTCTGCAGACAGAGCATCAGCTCCTTGCTGGCCCCCAGGCTTCCTCAGCCGGGCCCAGCCTGCGAGACGCGCCCACGGGGCAGGAGCAGGAAGGCCTAGAGGGGGCGAAGGGGCTGCTGGGCACCGGGCTGGGAGATCAGGTTCTAGGGACCCAAGGCCGCAGAGACCGAGCGAGGCAGGTACCTGGACGGGGCGGGTGGTGCTCACCCTTCCGCGTCTCCAGACGCCCTACTGCAGTTGTGGGGCTGGTCGGACATCCACAAGGGGTTCTGGGCTCCTGCTGGGAGCACGTGCACGCTGGGCCCTGGGACAGGCCAGGCCCAGTTCTCATGCCCCGGGCGATGGATGACCCGTAACTAAGAGGGAGCTGTGGGCATGCAGAATGCGGACCCGCTCAGACTGGGCTATGCAGCCCACAGACCCCCCGCAGCCAGCCGTGACCCCCGATGGCAACACGCCGCACCCCCGTGACAGCGGAAGGCCTGGCCCGCTGCCGTCCAGAGGACAGGACACACTACGGCTATTTACGTGGAGACCCCTCACAGCTGCTCCCCCACTTACAGACCGGGGAGCTGGGGAGGGGCCCGAGCGACGGGCCCCAGGTGGCAGTGAGGTGGTGGCCCCGGGGCCCGCGTCGGCTCTGCGTGGCTCCGCCATGTAGGCCGCTGTCCCCTGCTCCCCGCTGAAGCCCCTCCTGGGGAGGGGCACCCTGGCCTCTCGGCCTCCTCCCCTGCGCCTCTTCTGTGGGCCCTGCTCCGGGCAGGAAGGAATCTGGGCACCTCTGCTCAGGCCGGCGGGAAGCGAGAGATCTCTAACTCCATCCCCGGCTCCGCGTGCAGCTCGCCTGGGCACCAGGCTCTCCACGGGTGGCGGGGCACGATGCCTCCTCGGAGAACAGGCCGCCGCGGGAACCAGGCTCCAGGCTCACGGAGACAAAGCCACAGTTTTGAAATTCAGTGGGTGTCCTCCGAGGCCTGGCAGGTGGGGCGAGACTGGGCCCGCAGTGATCCCGCCCTGGGCTCTGAGAACGCTGGGGGCTATGCCCACCGTGGGCCCAGCCGCACGTGACCCGCTCTGACTCGCTGCAACCCTGGGACCTCCTGGGACCCCTGGGCGGACACCCGGGTCTAGCAAGGTGAAGCCACTGGCCGGCCGCACCCGGGCCTGCCAGGACCTCAGGGCTCCCGCCCCCCCAACCCCCACCCCCCGCCGCCCGGGACAGGGGTGAACACATGTGTCCGGGCGCATTAGGCAGGACAGCCGGGCGCTATATTTGGATACTAACACCCCGGGGACATTATCCTTGTGAAACAACGCTGGCGGCTGGAGGGTAGGGCTTCCTCCTCCAGTCCCCCCTCAGCCCTGCCCCCAGGGCCCTGTGGAGCACTGCTCTCTGCCCGCCCTGCCCAAGAGGCCCTTTGTCTCCCTGATGCACTGGATTCTCCTGAGGGAGCTTCCCAAAGCCTTGAAGGACCGACCCACATATCCCACTAGCTTGCTGCCTCTGTCAAGGTGGCCCCCTTCCCTCTGTGCCCCTCCTGCCCCACCCCCCACCCTTGTTCAGAGCTCAGGGCAACACTGAGTGTCGGGGAAGGGCCGTGGAACATTCCACACCACGGAACATCGACCAGTGGTGGACTCAGTACTGAGCCTCGGTGCTTCCCCCTTTAAAATGGAAACAGTGGTCCTGGGCTCACAGCAAGGGGGTGTGAGTCCCCCCTCCCCGCCCCAGTAGGAGGCAGTCATGAGGCTAAGAAGCCCCCACTGAGGTGCCCACCACACCCCGCACACGGGTACCTGGCCATCCCTGACCTCACAGCTGTGGAGGAGCCTCTGTCTCTGAAGGAAAGCCCCCTGAGGGCAGGCACCGTTTGTCTCCCAGTCCAGCCCCGAGTGGGCACTGCCGGTGGGGGAAGGAAGGGAGCGTGGCCTCTCCTAACTCGATGGGGCCACTGAGACCTGCCAGCAGGTGGGACATTCACGCGGAACTCCGCATGGGCCTGGCATGGGACACGCTGTCAGGAAACGTGAAACGGCCCGCCTGTCTGGTCAGGCGTGCAGACGCCAGGCTGGCGGGAGGGGAACACAAAGAAATGCCCCACCCTGGGCTGCTTCCAGGAAAGCATGCAGGGTAGCATCAGCGGTCACGCTGGCACGGCACGGCAGCCTGCATCCCCCAGGGTCCCATGAAGATGACCTCCGGGCAGGGTGGCACTATCCCAGGCCAGGTCACTGCGCCACCAGGACAGGGGACAGTGGCCGTGGCTTCTCTGTACCCCGACAGCTTCTTGCCCTATCCTCGCCCTGGGCAGAAGGCCATGCCGGCTGGCAGGGTGACCCCTCACCAGGTTCCTGCAGGGCGGCCTTGACACCCAGTGGGGGGTTGCAGCTGGGGGCCATCCCTTCCTACTGCTGGGGTTCACCCCCAGGGAGCGTGAGGGGCTCCCCAGCAGCCAGGGTGCTGGGAGGAGGTGTGTCCAGGTCCCGAAGCCTAAACCCACAGGGCTGTGGCTCCAGGAAAGGGAGTCTGCTTCCTGCGGCCCCTGCTGCTGCCCAGTGGAGAAGAAACATAACCAAGTAGGGTAGGAGCAGGCCACCCCTGGCCCCCCGGCCTGGCGACACTCTGTCCCACCTCCCCAGGAACACGTGCCCGTGCAGGAGGGCAAGCCACTGTCACCCCCAGCGAGGGCAAAGCTCCCAGTCATCCTCAGGGGCTTCTTCGTGACCCCAAATCACCCTGGGACACAAGCTTGGACCAGAGGCAGCCCCAGCGCACCGGGAGGATGAAGACACATGGAAGTAAGTGTCACGGGGACCCTGCAGACCACGCTGGCTTCTGGGAGGAGGTCTCAAAACTCCCCCACCTGCTCTGGGACCAAGTGGAGAGGGGGTGTCAGGCATTGGTGCTGCCCATCGACTCATGGCCCCAGTGGTCCTGGCTGCCAGGGTATGAGGACATGTGTCTTGAGAGCTGCCCCCAGGCAGCCCTGACTCAGTCACGAGGGCTCCAGGCACACGTCCTGTGTGCCTGCCCTACGCCTCTGCCATCTCTTCCTGGTCCCATAATTCTAGCAACCCATGAGCAACCACGCCCGAAAAAAGGAGTTCATATTTAAAAGACAAACCAAAATCTCTTCTGCTTCCTCTGATAACATAATGAAAACCCAGAGACGATGGGACAACAGCTACGTGAACTTCAGAAAGCAAGGCTGTTCATCGTAGGTTTATTATCCTGTCAAGCTGCCACTCGAGTTACAAAGCCAGCGAAAAGCTCCTTGGAAATTTCTGAGGTCTGAGAAAGTACTAATTACATGGCTTATTTCTAGGGTCTACTTCAAATAGTTGCGTGAATTGAAAAGAGGCATGTGAAAGGGAATGATGATGTTAAAAATAATGACATGTTTGAGTTAACAGTCTATTTACACAGATAAGTAACCAAGAGCCCTGTCAGATCAACAGTTATTGCTGATAAAATTCAGAACAACAAAGAGTACGAAAAAAATGAAATAGAGGCAGAGAGAAAGAAGTAGGGTTTAGAACATTAGCTGACATCAATGAGGAGAGGCAGAGAGGAAGAGATAGGTAGACAGACAGATAGATGGACTGCAGGATGGATAGATAGACAGGTAGGTAGGTAGACAGAGGTAGATAGATAGGATAGGTAGGTAGGTAGATGGATACAGATAAGTAGACAGAGGGATAGATGGATAGAGGGGTAGATAGATAAGTAGATAGCTGGATAGATAGACAGACGGACAGATTGACAGACAGATATGGAGGAAGCCAAAACCCCAGAGACTCCTGCTCTTTCATCAAGTAGAAGCCAAAGTATGTCGTTTGATAACGTAAGCAAATCAGTACAGGAATAAGCACATCTGTGTTTCACATTTCATGGCCGGTTGAGTGAAAAAATAGCTTTGCCAATATTTCCACCTCCTTTAAAAGGTAAAAGAAAATACATCATGTTTCAACGATAGGGAGAAGAGGAAAGAAATCAGCAACCAAAAGTGGAGTGCCTGAAAATAGAACAGAAAGGACAAATATGATGTAACCTTCTTTGCTTCAAGGCTTGTCACTCTCCAGATGGAACAAATAAAAGCCAGCAATAAGCTGCCTGCAAGCGAGACGATAAAGACGGAATCAGACGGACGCCCGAGAAGAGCTACCGGTAAACTCCAAGCAGCTGAAACACTAGGGTTTTGATGTCAATATGAACCCAAAGATCACTAAAGCGAAAAGTATTAAGTATGATGAGGAGACATATAATGATGTTTCATGGTTGGTAACGGCCACATGATAACATGGAATCTCAGTGTTATAAAAACAGAGCAAAATATAGACATAAGACCCGCTAGAAAAATAGAAACAATAACAATATGATTAGAATGGAAGAACCGAATCATCGTCAAGCACACAAAAAATCAGAAACACACAAAGGGCTGGATAACACAACAACGCAGAATTCATGATTGTTTTGGTGGGAGTTAAACAGAATGAACAGAACATGCTTCATTTCTGAGTATTCATGGTATGTTCAGAGAAAGGTCATCATATACCAGATCTCAAAGAAAACCTCAATAAAAATACAAGAGCAGAAATGATTTGAGCTATGTTCTCTCACTACATCAAGAAGAGATTAAGAACCAAATAGAAATAAAACATATGAGAATTAAAACGCACTTGCCTAGAAATAGAGACACAGATGCAGAGAACAAATGTATGGACACCAAGGGGGGAAAGTGGTGGTGGGGTGGTGGTGGGATGAATTGGGAGATTGGGATTGACATGTATACACTAATATGTATAAAATAGATGACTAATAAGAATGTGCTGTATAAAAAATAAATAAAATAAAATTCAAAAAATAAAAGAAAGAAAATACACTTGCCTAAAGAAAAAGCTGTAAACAAAACGAAAAGACAGCCCTCACAATGGGAGAAAATATTTCCAAACGAAGGGACCAACAAGGGTTTAATCTCTATACAAAGAGCTCATTCAGCTCAATATCAAAAAAACCCAAACAACCCAATCAAAAAATGGGCAGAAGATCTAAACAGACATTTCTCCTAAGAAGACACACAGATGGCCAAAAAGCACATGAAAAGATGCTCAACATCACTAATCATTAGAGAAATGCAAATCAAAACTGCAATGAGGTATCACATCACACAGGTCAGAATGGCCATCATCAAAAAATCTACAAACAATAAATGCTGGAGAGGGTGTGGAGAAAAGGGAACCCCCCTGCACTGTTGGAGGGAATGTAAATTGATACAACCATTATGGAGAACAGCACAGAGGTTCCTTAAAAAACTAAATATAGACCTACCATGTAATCCAGCAATCCCACTCCTGGGCTTATATCTGGAAAAACTATAATTTGAAAAGATACATGCACCCCAGTGTTCACTGCAGCACTTTATACAATAGCCAAGACATGGAAGCAACCTAAACGTCCATCGACAGAAGAGTGGATAAAGAAGATGTGGTATATATATGCAATGCAACATTACTCAGCCATAAAAAAGAATGAAATGATGCCATTTGCAGCAACATGGATGGACCTAGAGATTGTCACACTGAGTGAAGTAAGTCAGACAAATATCATATGATACTGCTTATATGTGGAATCTAAAAAATGACACAAATGAACTTATTTACAAAACAGAAATAGAGTCACACATGTAGAAAACAAACTTATGGTTACCAGGAGGGAAAGAGGGGGAGGCATAAATTGGGAGATTGGGATTGACATTTACACACTACTATATATAAAATGGATAATTAATAAGGACCTACTGTACAGCACAGGGAACTCTACTCAGTACTCTGTAATGACCTATATGGGAAAAGAATCTAAAAAAGAGTACAGGATACATGTATATGTATAACTGATTCACTTTGCTGTACATCTGAAACTAACACAACATTGTAAATCAGCTATAATCCAATAAAAAATTTTTATAAAAAGAAAAGAAAAAGCTTTCTGAAGAAGAAAATACCTGTCTATTAAGAAAAAAGGATGGAAAAACGGACATAAAATCTACAGAAAGTGAGGAAGGAGGTCCTTAGGAAGAATCATCAGGTTTAAATGCCTTTATTATGTTTTAAAAAGTGAGAAAAAATGATGAACTAAGCATCTAAATGATATCTTAGGAAAGAAGTACATATTTTTTAAAAGAGGTGAGAGTGAATGCTGAGTTAATGCCAAAAATTTAAAACAGCCATTGTTACGTAAAACCTAGCCTATTCTGTAAAGACTATAAAAATGGGCACAGTTAATGAGGAAGTGGGCCTCCTGATTTCCCTTTGATGATTGAGGTGGCATCCACCCAAAGGAAAAATGGGGGAGAGAAACACGAAGATAAAACAAAACTTGGATATAGAGGATAGCAAACATTTAAAGGGATACTACGCATCCTTGTGTTTTAGTGAGAAATCTGGAGGATACGGCCCAAATAAATATAGCTGAAATACAAATAGGAAATAAGAAACAGCCAAAATTCATCAATAGTGGAGGAAGAAACTGGAGAAAGGAATTCCCCAAACCACCCAGAGCTGATGGCTTCGATGATGAGTTCATTCAAACTTCCGAGGGAACATCAGTTATTTCCTACCCTTGACCCCAATCGTCAGCTAAACACATATATTCCATTAGGCCAATAGGAGTCTGATCCTAAAACCCGATTAAGGAAACTCGAACAGAGGGAAATCAGGAACTGTCAATCAAGAAAATGCCATTATGGGACTTCCCCGAGGTCCAGTGGTTAGGACTTGGCGCTTCCATTGCAGGGATGCGCCGGTTCCATCCCTGGTCGGGGAACTGAGATCCCGCGTGCCGCACTGTGCAGCCAAAAAAATAAAGAAAAAGAAAATGCTGTTATACTATTTTCACTGGGGAGAAAACAGAGGCCCACAGAGAGTGTAAGCAGTGAAAGAATCAGCGGGATTCGTGCCCAGGTGGTCCTATCGGAGCTCCACACTTCTTCTTTCCCCACACTTGTTTTTTCTACTGATTGCTAAAAGACAGCACCCAAAGGTAACAAGTGGTCAATCCAACTAGGCCAGCTGCCAATCCTCAGGATGCTTGGTGGGGGGGGGGGGGGCTGCAGGGATCCCCATGGGAAGGACTCTTGCAACCAGGTGACACTTCCTGAGTTGACTGATTGATACTGGCCGGCTCAATTAAGATCTCAATAGGACTTTTTATGGAATTTGGCAAAATGGTTCTCCAGTTGTTTAGCAAAATAGGTGGAAAATATATCAAAGAGAGCACAACACAATATGAAATATAACAAAAATGAACACACTCGTCTCGGAGGACCTCTCCTAAATTGTAGAAAATATCATAACGCCATGATAGTTTAAGTGGTGGAATATGCCCCCAAAACATAGGTTAAAATTAACTGAAATAGACTCTAATGTGTACAAGAAGGTATTAAATGTGTTAAACTAAGAAGAACTGAACGACTGAGGTAGGAAACACTGTTTAACAAATTATGTTAGGATAATCGAGATAGGAAGGATATAAATTTTAATTCATGGCTTAATGTAACTACCCACTGTGTTAAGAAGATAAACATTATTTCACAAAACAGAACAACTGAATAGAAAGAGAACATAAAGTGTGTGGCCACGTGACTCGACTGAATTTGTGGAACAGATAGGACCCCGCCTAAATCACAGAGCTCTGGGGAGAGAGCGGGGGCACACGTTCAACTGAATAACTAACTGAAACATAGAAAATAAACATCACCAGAATAAACACAAATGGAACATGAAGCTATTTAGAACAAAATGACAGAGAGCTAATCTCTACCATAGTCAAGAGTTTGTAAAAGCAAATTAAAAATACCCCCAGCGGGGGCTTCCCTGGTGGCGTAGGGGTTGAGAGTCCGCCTGCCGATGCAGGGGACGCGGGTTCGTGCCCCGGTCCGGGAAGATCCCACATGCCGCGGAGAGGCTGGGCCCGTGAGTCATGGCCGCTGAGCCTGCGCTCCGCAACGGGAGAGGCCACAACAGTGAGAGGCCTGCGTACTGCCAAAAAAAAAAGAAAAAGAAAATACCCCCAATGACTCAAGTATAAATAGCAAAGGTTAAGGTCAGATAATCTGTGTTTGAGAAAAAGCAAATTGCAAACAACTGAGGGAGAACAGCTCAATCCTCCTAGGGGCCAAAGATGGGCAAATTGAAACCAAAAGGAAATCTCATTTAAACCTGCAAAAATAGTCTCTACAAACTCAATACTCAGGAACCTATATGGAAATACATATTTTCCCATATGTTGCTGGTAATGTAAATTAGTGAAATTCTTCAAAAGGGCGACTGGGCCAAACCTATCAAGAACCACAGAATGTTCATGGCATGTGTTGTAGCAAGCCCACATGCAAGAATTCTTAAAGAAATTAGTCAAAAAGGAAGAAATTAGTCAAAAAGGAAGTAAGGCTCGGCGTACAAATCTCAGACCTAAGGCCTGTCCCGAGCGTGTCCTGCAGGGCCCCCTGTGCACAGGTGTCCAGGGCTTAAGTCCTGTACAACGCTTGGGTAGAAAGGTGACCTCCAAAGATGCCTGGGGCGTGGCTGCTGTGCTGCACCTCGGCTCCCGGACCCCTCCCACAGAAGACTCTGAGTGTGCTCGGGACAGGGGACCGCCACCTGGGTGACTGACGAGCGGGAGACCCTGTCACCGGGCTTGGGGCGGGGGCCCTGGTGGGCAGGGGGAGCGCTGGGGTAAAGACAGCATTATGAAGCGACGTCTGCTAGGATCCCCCCACCCAGCCTCCCCTGCCCACCAGAGCACACCCCATCCTCGTCTCCCATCACGAGCCCGCCCTGCCCCCTTCCGTGTGTGCGCAGCTCCCCTGACAGAGAAGTCCCATCTGCCTGGACGGTCCTGGGTTTCCCGGGCTGGGGGGAAGGGGGTGCCGCAGTGTATCCTGTGGGAGGTGGGGATGAACGCGCAGAGCAGGGAGGCCCCGTCACCGGATGGGTTCCATCTGCCTGTCCCTCCGCTCAGGCCGGGATCTGCTGAGTGTCATCTCCTTATGACCTTATATGTTCTGACACTGGCCTGATTTGATACCCAAGCTGTGGAGATTGTGAAACAGGGTGGTTAATGGTTTGATGGAAAAAGACGTCACAGCAGGCCGGGTGCCAGGGCCCAGCGGTCAGTTAGCCTCGCATCTGGGGACATGCGTTCGTCCCCTCTCAGGGGAGCAGTGGAGAAGAAGGGAAGCTGAGGTCGACGGGGCAGCCCCAGGCGTGGACGGTGAGGGCCGGGCCCTCCTCCCCAGCTTCGAGCTCCTCGGTTGTGGGCCCGCAGGCGCATCGTCTGGGAGCTTCCTGAGACCCTCCTGCCGCTCACCCCCATCTCCAGGAGCCCAGCTCGGGGTGCTCGAAGCCCCAGACGGCGCTTGCCTGCCTTCTCCAGCATGCCTCGCCCCTGACATCGGTCCCATCGTCCCAGCCCTGGATCCGTCCCCCAGGCCAGCTGGGGCTGAGCTCCCCGGCCAGGGCGGAGGGGCCTGGCAGGCCTCCTGAGAGTCTCCGGCCCACCAGCAACAGACAGGCCCGTGTTGGCGCCGCAGGGTCTCAGGGCGCACAGCGCACTCCTCCCCCGTGAGCTGGCATTCCCGAAGGCTCTGTCACGATGCCATCTGGGTGCAGGCTTCAGGAAGCCGCCTTGGAGAGTGCGGGGCAAAGGGCGCCCCTTTCTTCTGCCCGCCCAGCAAGCCTGAGCACGTGCTGCCTCCTTGTCACAGCCGGGGCCTGACGCACCCGGGGTGGCTGCGGGGAGCCCGGGGTCTCCCGCCCCACGGCCCACAGGCAGCAGCAGGTAGCGGCGTCTCCACACACCCGAAGAGCCAGCGGGAGGTGAAATGAAGCAGCAAAGGGCCGGGGAAGAGCTGGGGAGGCCCGCGGCCCCGTCCTCAGCCGCCTGCATGACCACGCCCCCCCCCTTCTGGAAAGCCGTGTCTCCACCTCTTCCCCGAGGGCAGGAGCCCCAGCTGAGGCCGGGCCAGGGGACGGGACTGAGGCCTGAGCAGAGCCGGCTTGGCTTCTCAGGGTGAGCTGGGGGGTGTTCCTGGCATGGTCCCTCCCCGAAGGCCCCCAGAGGTCCAAGATCGGCCGCCAGCTGTCCGCACTCCTGGGCTTGAGGGGGCGGCTGTGCTGCGGGACACCTGGAGGGTCCCCGGCACGCAGGTGGGCAGAGGGTGTGGGAGGGGCGTCTGTGCCAGGTCGTCCCGACGAGCATGTGGCCCGAGCACGGGTGAGTATCAGGGCAGATCCTTGATGAGGGCCCGGGGCCCAGATCCGAACGCTCCCGGCTGTGAGGGGCGCGCAGGTGGGCTGACCTCCACGCCAGGCATCCTGCAGGGCTCCGGTGAGAGGCTTGCCCAGCACCCTGGGCGTGGGCCTCCCTGAGCCCCGGGCGGGATGGGCCGAGCACAGCAGGAACCCCAGGAGGGTGACGGCCGCTGCCCCAGAGAGACCTCCGTGGTTAAGGAAGATGCCCGCTCTCAGTTCCCATTGGGACCAAAACCAAAGCAGCTGTTCCAACGCTGCTGCTGAGCCGGAAGAACTTCCTGACTTGACCCTTTTCACGGGACACACAAAGAAGGCCCTTTGTTCCAACAGCAGGCCGGGGATCACGGCAGGCCCAGGAAAGACCCCGCGGTGGGTCAGCGCACCAGGCCTAAACCAACAGGCGCCTGGAACTGGGGGGCTAGGCCTGCAACCCACGGCTGCAGCAGCAGGTCTGCAAGCCTTCTGCACTGCTCTGGGTCCTTCACTTAACTCACTGGGCTGTTCCTCCACTCGCAGGCCAGAGACCCAGACTCATCGCTGGGCCGCGGCTCGCGCCAGGCTGGAGGACTCTCATGGCCCAGCATGGGGCCAGCGTGGCAGGGAGGGGTTCCCGGGAGCAGGCCACGGGGACCCGGGTCCCTTGGACCCCGAAGCTGACGTGCGCTGAGGCGGACACGGTCAGGGTTTACAGACATGGAGGCTTTGGGGCAGAGAGACTGGGATGAAGGTGAAGGTGGGCTCTCTGATGACCAGTCTCGGAAGGCGGTGCCCCGTGCCCCTGGGCCACCTCTGACCTCCTTGGATACTTCCCCAGCCCAGGTGACACCTTAGAGCCTGAAGCTGTGCAGGAAGTGGGGGAGCAGGGCTGCCCCCTGGTCTCCTAAATCCACCCGGCATTTCTTGTCTGGGGGAGAAAATCGATATGCAGTCACTTTAAAACCAGCCCTTTCCTGGTTGAGTTCTGCACGTTCCAGATTCCTCTCCCTCCCCAAACAACACCAACAGGAAGGTCTCTGGAAATGAGAGTTTCTGATGACACATTTCCCCAAGTCCTCTATAGCTTCCCCAATTAGATTACGTTCCCAGTTAATATGTTAAATTATGTTAAATTTCCGTTAGTGAACCAGGGCTGTACTTTAACGAGCTGACCTCTGGGACACGGTGGACTTGGCCTGGCGCACAGTGGGGAGCCTGCCCTGCTGGGCTCACTGGCCCTACAGGGACCCAGAGTGGGGATGGGTCAGACACCTGCGGAATCTGAGGCCCCCCAAAGCATCCTCACACGGAAGGACTCAGGAGTAACCCCTGAGCCATTCTCACGACGGAGGAGCCAGGGGTCCCGGTCCAGGGCTGATGGAGAGAGGGGCCTGCATTGGCTCAAACACAGAATCTTGCTGCACAGCTATGGTCCCAGGGTGAGCTCTAACTGTTGCAAACCTTGAAACGCAAAAACGAAGCAGGTCCACATGCCAGGGCAGGTCACTCAAGAATGTCCACTGTCCTCTTGTTAGAACAAGTCATCAGCCCTCTGCTCTCCCTCGAGAAATTCCTATCCGTGAGCAGCGATGCACAGCACCGTGAGAGCCGGCCGGCAGGGGCAGGCCCCGATGTACCCATGGCGGGCTTTATCCCCAAGTGTTCTGGAGTGTGCGTTCTATGCAAGACTGGCTCGCGTTCATCTATGTCACTTAGTGCAAAGGTGATCTCCTCTGACTTGCAGCTGTTTTGAACTGGAGTCTTTTCTGATTTCGGGAGAGCCCAGAAGGTTCCCTCTGACAGAGCAGAGCCGCACTGACGTCAGGGGGCAGGCACCAGGCAGCTCTGGCCCTAGCTGCGCTTGCTCTAGGGGCTTCCCACCCTCAGCTGCAGCCTGGCCCTGAACCCCAGACCCCAACAACGGCCCAGTACTGCTTGCTGGGCTGTGGCCTTTGCCTCACCCACAGGCCTTCGCTGCACTTGGCTTGGACAGGCGTCCTTCCCAACAAAGGCGTGCCCTTTGCCAGACGCCCACCTGGCTTGTGGCCCCCCGGCTCCAGGAGAACGCCCTGAGCCACCGCCGCTGTCCGGCTCTCTGCCTGCTGGTCCCCACCTTGGGTCCCTGCTCTCCCGCTGGTCACTGCGCTCTGGTCATGGCGATGGCCCTCCTGCTTACACCCTCACTACGCCTAGCCTTCTCTCTGGGTCCCTCTTCCGTTCTCCTTCCACCCAATACTTTGGACAAGTTTGTCCACCCCCAAGACCCCCCAGACCTCCACTGTTCCAGGAGATCCTGGAAAGTCTGCCCTTGGCTCGAGCACCAGGCTTGGTATTGAAGCCGAGCAGGACCCTGTGGGGCTCCTGGGCACGGACGCCTTTCCATGTCCCCTGCTTCTTGTTTGTAGGGACAAGACTCCAGCCTCCATGACCTTCCCTGAGTTCTAAAGCACAGATTCAAACAGTTGCTAATCGTGGAAGGGAGGGGATGCAGAGACAAGGGAGGAGCGGCCAGGAAGCAATAGAGCAGCCTTGGGCCAGGGTCCTGGTCCCTCCTCAAGGGACACATATAACAGTGTATTTGAGCTCTTTACAGAACTAACACCCCCAACAAATGGAAGATGTTGGCATTCTTCATTCCAGAGAAGCCGCCTGAGGCCAGATTAAAGGAACCAGAGAAGCTCATCAAGAGATTACCGTGACACCAGATTAAAGGCGCTCAGGCCCTGCGCACACCCTGATCTTACCAGCAACCCCACCCTTGAACTATTGCTATAAAACTCCTCACCAAATCCTCCCAGGTTGGGACACACGGTTTTTGAGGGCAGGAGCCTGCTGTGTCCCCCTCTGCCTGGCAAAGCAATAAAGCTATTCTTTTCTACTTCACCCAAAACTCTGTCTCCGAGATTCTATTTGGCACCTGTGCACAGAGGCCAAGCTTTCGGCATCATTATCCAATGCAAATGAACTTCACCAGGCCCACTGGATGTTGGCGGGGGCAGAGATGGCCACTGGAGGCCAGCATCCACCTCCCGGGGAGCCACGCTTATACAGAGAGCAGCCCCACACTGCCCCCTGAGGTTCAGGAAGCGGCCACCTAGCGCTCTTGGGGAGTGTCAAGAGCTGGGACTTTGACTCAAAGAGACCTTCCTTACTAGCTGTGACCCTGGGCAGATACAGTGGGAATTACAACAGTTCTGCTTCTTCCTGAGTCGCTGCCTACTTAACTGAGATAGTGAACGTTCAGGGCTTAGCATGATGCCCAGCTCACAGTAGGTGCTCAGTAAACGCGAGCTACAATAATAAACTCTTTTCTTGGACGGAGGGAACTGACAACTAAGTAAGCGTTCAGTAGGCAGTGAGCACCCACTGATGGTTCTGGAGGAGAAATTAATGCTGTCGATGCAACATGGGGAAGGCTTGAAAAGGGACCATTTATAAAAGTATGAGCAAAATGCACAGGGAAACTTAGTAAAGGGCAAAGTGGCGTCTCCAATCCCTGGGGGCAAAGATGGGTTCATGAATAAACAGGACAACGGGCAGCTCATCTGGAAGAAGACAAAATCTGCTTCATAGTTCACACCGCAAACCACAATTGACTCCAGGTAGACCAGGGGTTTAGATGTCTCCACTGAAGCCAGACACGAGCTCGAGAAGAAAACATGGCTGGATTCCTCTTGAATCTTGGTATAGGGAAAGGCTTTCCAACTATGACTCAGATCCAGAGGCGATAAAAGATCAACTCTCATGTGACTACTTAAAAAAAAAGTTACGTGGCCCCAAAAATGCTGAAAACAAGTCGAAAGACAACGAACAAACTAGGAGAAAATATCTAACATGTATCACACACAAAGGGCTACTCTCTGTTCTGACTTACAAAGAACTCTCGAAAAAGGACCAGAAATGGTCTTGACAGAAAATGGGAAAAGACATGAACAAACAACTTGATTTGAGGATGGCCGTTAAACGTAGGAAAGATGTTCAGATTCACTTGTAACTGGAGACTGCAAATTAACACTCCACTCAGACACCAGTTCTCATTCATCCAACGGGGAACGTTCAACGTCTGATGACAGTCTGCTGGCGAGGCTTGGGGAAACGGGCCCTCCACTGCTGGCGGGGTGCAAACCGCTGCACCCTCAGGAGAGCCATGGGCAGTACTTAATAAAACCATGTGTGCCCTTACCGTTGACCTGAAGATACAGCTCCAACAACATGAAAATGCATCTGCACAAGGTCATTCACTTCAACGCTATCTGAAATTGGAGACTACTGGGAAAACCTAAATGCCTCTTCACAGGAAAGCGATGGAAACACTGTGCATGGTGGAGTATATTATCCAGCTATAAAAATGAATGGGAACATTCTCTGTGCACTGATAAGGACTGATGTCCAGGATATACTTCTCAGTGAAAAAAGAAAACCCCAAGTGCAAAAAGAATATCTATAGTGTAGTATAAGAATAGCTATAGTATAGTATAGTATATTTATAGTATAGTATGAGAATATCTATAGTATCTTATCGTACAGTATGGTATAAAGATATCTATAGTATAGTATAAGAATATCTATATTATGGTATAGTACAGCATAAGAGTATTGATAGCATAGTGTAGTATAAGAATATCTATAGTAAAAGACTATCTAGAGTATAGTACAGTACAGCATAGTAGAAGACAATCTATGGAATAGTATAGGATAGGAATAGCTGTAGTACAGTATAGTATATCAGGTTGGCCAAAAGGTTCTTTCGGTTTTTCTTCTGTAAGATGGCTCTAGTAGCACTTAGTTGTCTTTAACGTCATTGGAAACAACTGTGTTAGATTGTATGTGACAGCTGTCATATCAGCGTGCATTTAAAAAAAGACGTCAAATTGGTGAATTTTTGTGTAGCCATTTTAATATTGAAGATGGAAGAAAACAGCAACATTTTCGGCAAAAAAGGTAAAAATGCGACTGAAATGCACAAAGAGATTTGTGCAGTGTATGGAGAAGGTGCTGTGACTGATCAAACGTGTCAAAAGTGGTCTGCGAAGTTTCGTTCTGGAGATTTCTCACCGGACAATGCTTCACGGTCGGGTAGACCAACTGAAGTTGATAGCGATCAAATTGAAACATTTGTTGAGAACAATCAGCGTTATACCACGCTGGAGACAGCCGACACACTCGAAATATACAAATCAAGCGCTGAAAATCACCTGCACCAGCTTGGTTATGTTCATCGCTTTGATGTTTGGGTTCCACGTAAGTTAAGCGAAAAAGACCTTCTTGACCGTATTTCCGCATGCGATTCTCTGCTTAAATGTAACGAAAACGTTGTTTTTAAAACAAATTGTGATGGGCGATGAAAAGTGGATACCATACAATAACGTGGAACGGAAGAGATCGTGGGGCAAGCGAAATAAACCACCACCAACCACACCAAAGGCCGGTCTTCATCCAAAGAAGGTGATGTTGTATATATGGTGGAATTGGAAGGGAGTCCGCTATTATGAGCTCCTTCTGGAAAACCAAACGATTAATTCCAACAAGTACTGCTCCCAATTAGACCAACTGGACACAGTACTCACGAAAAGCATCCGGAATTAGTCAACAGAAAACGCATAATCTTCCAGCAGGATAACACAAGACCGCATGTTTCTTTGATGACCAGGCAAAAGCTGTTACAGCTTGGCTGGGAAGTTCTACTTCATCCAGCATATTCACCACACGTCGCACCTTCAGATTTCCATTTATTTCAGTCTTTACAAAATTCTCTTAATGGAAAAAATGTCAATTCCCTGGAAGACTGTAAAAGGCACCTGGAACAGTTCTTTGTCCAAAAAGATAAAAAGTTTTGGGAAGACGGAATTATGAAGTTGCCTGAAAAATGGCAGAAGGTAGTGGAACAAAAGGGTGAATACGTTGTTCAATACAGTTCTTGGTGAAAATGAAAAATGTGGCTTTTATTTTTACTTAAAAACTGAAGGCACTTTTTGGCCAACCCAATACTTCATGTAAGAAAGAAGAGGATATAAGGAAAAAAATATGTCCACCTGCCCATTTGTACAAAGGAATACAAGGAGGAAAAACCGGAAGCTAATGAGACTGGTACCCACAGGGAGTGGGTGGGAAGGGGGTGAAAAGGATGGAGAAATGCGGTGGGGGGAAATGACACTTCTCGGAAGCTACCTTGAGGACAGCGTGATGGGCAGTTCTCTGCCTCAACCTGCCCAAGCTTTAGTTCCCAGTTACTCAACCAAACACCAACCCAGGTGTTGCTGGGGCAGTTCTGAGATGTGGTTCACCTCTACAACTAGCTGGCTTTAAGTAGAGAGATCCTCCCTGATCCTGGGGGGTGGGCTTCACCCTCCAGCTGAAAGGCCTTAAGAGCAAGTTAAGAAATTCTGCCTCAAGGCTGCAGCCTTGGCTCCGCCCAAGCGTCTCCAGCCTCAGCCTGCTCCGCAGATTTGAACTTGACACACCCAGGATCGTAAGCCAGTTCCTTGGAATAAGTATCGTTATATATAGCTTTTCCCTACCCCAAGGTTAAAGGGGGGCTCTCCCGTGTTATTTTTCTTCTTGTGCTTGGGTGGTCTCACTGGTCACATCTAAATCCCTGGTAGGAATATATGTGTATATTTATCTTGGCTTTTGAGCCTCATTCTTTAATCAAAGGAACCGGGGCTCCTTGGAAATATGGCTGATTCCAGGGCTGGGGCAGAAAATGCACAAAACGAGCCTGGAGAATCTCATGGTGCCAGAAAGTAAGGAACGGCCCCCAAAGGATGCGGGGTGCGGGGGGTGTCAAAAGAAGCCAATTTGAAGGTGCTGCAACTGCCAAAGCTGGGACAATGTAAGGACCCTTGTGATGGTGCTGGACCCACCCAGATAATCCACATAATCACCCCATCTCAGGGGCACGTGGTCAGCAGCCTTAGTTCCATCTGCAACTTACCTCCCCGTCACCGGGTACTGTAACATATTCCCAGGTCCCAGGATTAGGATGTGGTCACCTCTAGGGGCTGTTATTCTGCTGACCACAGACCCCGGGGCTGGCTGGCCCCAGCCGATTTGCTGAGATGCTCTCAGGATGAGGACTTCTGCTTCTTCCTCCCACAATTATCTTGATTTTCTTTTTAAATAAAGACATTTCCTAGCAACCTCACCTCCACCCCCGGCTTCTATTTTCAGCTGTATCACCACACGGCTCAGCTCGGATGATGGCAAACTCTGGGGCCCGGGTGATAATGACTCCTGTCTGCACTCTAAGCGGAGTCGGAAACCGTCTGCGGTGGCTTCGTTTCCAGTAACACGTCACCACTGCTTCGTTCAGAACGTCACTTGCCAATTGAGTTACCTCTTCTGCGAGGCCACCTGTTTGGAATCTGTCTACACAAATCACTTGCCCAGAGCTGGGGTCGGGGGCGGGGGCATGTTGTTCCCCAGGGACCCTCGTGGTGTTTTCTCTGCGTCATAATAATGTGCACTCTTTAATTTAAACACAAATCACTCAGCGGAGGCAGAAAGCCAATTAGCCTCAAGAACAGGCTCTGCTGATTTTGAACATCCTGCCCCCCCCCACCCCGGCCCCGCTTTGATTTCTAACCCCGCCCCCCTTTGATTTCTAACTCATGACTGATTTCTCAGCTCAGAAAAGGAGACCCTGAAGTCTGGGAAGAGGCAGCGGAGAAGGAGGAGGGTGAGGAAACCCCACCTGGCCCGGCGCCCGCTCGGCCTCTGCTCAGACCCTGGAGGGCCGTGCGGGTTCCATGTTAATTGCAGGGGCAGGAAGCCAGCACCCCCGCGCCCAGCTCCTGTGTGTCCTGCGCTGTGCTGTAAACCGAGGTGCAGGTCTTTGTACAGAGGACATCGGAGCCCAGGTTGGAAACCCACAGACACTCTGCGGACCCTGCTCGCCTGGTAGGTCGGCCGCCCACCTGTGATCTCGGCATCTGAAGGGTATTTCTCTTTGCCTTTCCTCGCCCACTGGAGCCCTCTGATGCTCCCGGGCCCTGAACGCTGAAGCAGAAACACAACCTGGGATAGCGCCTGCAGACACACCAAGTTATGATCTTTGCTCCAGAAGACGGAGGGGACGGGGCCTGGGCAGGGAGAGACGCCGACCCCGCTGAGCGGCCGAGGGGCCAGGGATGAGCCCTGTGGGGCAGGAAGAAGGACGTCTTGGCAGAAGGACTGAGTCAGGAAGGGGAAGGGGCTCAGCTCGAGCTGGGCCGCCCATGGTTCCAGGAAGCTCCGAGCCCCGAGCAGGCAGGAAGGACAGCCCTGGCCGGACCACGGGGATGGAGGGAAGCTGCGGGTACAGCCCTGCACTCGGGGGCTCCTGTCACAGGGACTCGGTCCGGCCGCTAGACCTTTGCTCCCGGCTCCCGGCCTCCCAGACCGGACAAGGACCAAACAGAACCCTCCGCCCGCCGCCTGCCACGCTGGCGCCCGCCACCCACCGTGACCCCAGGTCGCCACGCTCAGGCCTCCTCCACCCCACCGTCCACGCTCACCTGGCAGGGGCGCCCTCCTTCGCCCTCACCCTAGACCCAGGCCGTGGCGCATCCACACCCTGGACTTTGGTGAAGAACCGCAACCGCGGCCTTGAGGGAAACCCTCTCACCGGCCCCGCGGCCCCGCCCCCGACACGCCCCCACGCCGGAGACGCGGACTCACCCGATGGTCTTGCCCCAGTCGCACCACAGCGGCCTCCCGACGGCCTCCATGTCCACCTGGAACTGGGCGAGGCAGAGCTCGTGGAGGAGGGTGCTGAAGGTGGCGTCCTGGCAGGCGGTGGCCATGAAGAGGTGGCTCACTGCAACGACAGCCCCCAGACGACTGTCACCCTCCGGCCTCGCCGGGCCCGCCTGCCCCCACTGTGGGTCAGGGACTCTTATGTCCACAGCCCACATCCATCGGGGCTCCCAGCCCAGGGCCCGCCGGGGAGCCCCGTCTGACTCTGAGGCCACCAGGATGCCCTGGGGTCCCCGTGATCCCTGGAGGGGGCGTCTAGGCTCCAACTGGATCATTTCTTCGTCAGTTGTTTCTGGGCCCAGCAAAGGCCCTGCCTGCTAATAGCGGGTCTGATGATGAGGTCTCCCTGGGCGACAGCGACAGAATGGGGACCGCACTTCCTCTTGTCCGGGGCACAGAGTCTGACTCTCACATACTGTTTCATCCTCACACCGCTCCCGACATGGTTCCCAAGGCCTGCCCTTCACTGACATGGAAACTGCAGCTGCGAGAACAGCTTGCTGGGACGGGACCCTGGTTCATCACCCGCGAGGCCACCAGGCCCCTGCCGGGGAGTGAGGAGGAATCAGCCCGCCCCAGGGAGGGCCAGAGGCACAGGGTCCTGGAGCCCGCCGCCCGCCCCTCTTCCTGCGGCACCTGTGGGCTGCGCTGCAGCACCCAGCACCGAGCTCACATCCTCTGTGTCTGGATGTTCACCAATTAGAAACCACCAAGCAGACACACTGTCACGTGAAATGTTTCTACCCTCCCGCCTTGATGAAGGTACAGTCAGAAATTACAAACGGCCAAGCAGTGCCCTGCACGAAGCAAACTTCACTCATTTCCCCCAAGCCCAAGCCTGGCTCCCGTGGACGCCAGGCAGGTGAGGAAGCTTCTCCACTGGGTCCTCCCCCCACCAGGCCTCCTCCCCCTCCCCTCTTCAGGCTGAACGTCCACTGTCCACCTTCTTGCTGCTCTTTGGGGTGGGGTCGGGGTCCTTGCATTCCCTGCTTGGGCTCTGCCTGCAGGGCACCCACCCGCCCCCAGGCCATGCTGCGTCCTCTGCCTGCAGGCACCCACCCGCCCCGCCCCGCCGGCAGGCCCTTCCAAATCCCTGGGGGGAGGGGCTGCGCTGGGAATTCTTGGACTCAGGGACATGGGTGGACGGCAAGCTGTCACTTGAGGCACTCGGGCCTGGTAGGGGTGTGCGCTCAGGTGGGAGCCCCTGGCCCCTCGGACTCCTCCCCCTCCACCTCTGTCTTCCCAGAGTAAAATGCAGAGGAGCTGGTTCTCCAGCCCCTACAATATTCGGGCGCTGCTCAAAGCTCTTTACGACTACCCTGAGGTGGGGTCCTATGGTGATCATCGCCTTACAGATGGGAACTGGGGATTCGGGGCTCAGAAGCAGGCCCAAGGTCCGAGCACTGGAAGCGGTGTAGACTAGACTGAACCAGCCCTGCCCCCGTCGGGGCCTGCACCCAGCCGACTCCCAGACCGCAAGGCTCGGGCCGGAAGCAGGAAGTGGGGCAGCAGGCCTGACCTGTCCTCTGCTGCAGATCTCGGGGAGCGGGTAGGTGAGGAAGGTGGGGCGTGGCCAGAGGGGTGGTGACGGCAGGGGGCTGGGAAGAGCCATTCTAGTGTGCGACTCTGGGGGCTCAAGAGTTACTGCGTGGGGGGACGAGGCGGGGGGATGGGTAGGTAGGCGGGTGGGGGGATGGGTAAATGGCTGGGTGGGTGGATGGCTGAGCGGCTGGGCAGGTGGACAGGAGGGTAGATGAAGGAGTTCACACACCACAGACGGGGCTCTGACCGGCCCACGGTGGGCAGAACGGAGAGACGAACGGGAAGCTGAAGGCCCGGCCGGGGCAGAGGGGAGGACAGGTTCTCAGAGGAAGCCTGTGGACTTGGGAGAGGGGCAGGTGGACAGTGGTGCTGGTTACAGGTAACAGCGACGGGCTGCCTTAAACAGAAGTGAAGGGCAGGCCGGGCACAGGGGCCCCACACAGGCAGGAAGAGCATGCTCCGTCCCTGCCCCGCCGAGAGTCTGAGGTGAGGGAGCTGGCGGGGGGCCCCGGAGCCTGTGCAGGGCACTGACCTCCTGCCAGGGCCTGTGCGCCTGGAAGCCGGGCCAAAGTGCACGAGAGCCGTCCCCTCCCGGCACGGCTGGTTCTCAGCACGGCGGGGACTGGTGGCCAGTGACAAGCACGCCATGTCCGGCAGGGTCGGAGACTTGGGGTCGGGGAGGGCTGTGGTCAGAGGGAGCTGCGACAAGGCCTCTCCGCTCTCCCGGGGGACGCGATGGCGGGGGCTCCACACGCCTCCCCAGGATCCCCGTGACGACCCCGCGTCCCTGGATTCCACGTCCCCCGACATGTGACGGGGTGGGAGGCTAACGAGCCCATTTACCTAATTTAAGTGACAGACTCCAGGCTGGACACATCTCGGCAAGGGGGCCAAGCTAACAAAGTGACATTTCCTAGCAGTAAAAGTACAACTCTGTGATTAATTACAAATAAAACCGCAAACGCAGGGAACCCACGGCACATGGAAGTGGAGATGAGACCAGTGGCAGGAGCTGGAAGCAGCCTTGGGCTGCACCTGCCTGCACGCTGAGGTGCCTGCTTCCGCACCCGCCGCCTGGAGGGTCCCACTGTCCCCCAGGTCTGGACAGGCAGGCCGGGGGCCTGGAAGCCGCTCAGATGGGGAGGACCCCCAGGGGTTTTAGCTCGAGAAGCCGGGAGTAATGGGGGGGGGGAACGGGGAAGATGAAAGGCTGGCAAGAGGGAAAGCCCTTCGGAGGAGCCCCCAGGAGAGGACGGGGGGGCGGGCGCAGGGCTGACCTGCTCTCGACACCCTGGGAAGGGGCGCCCGGCTGGGTGTGAAGGAGTGAGGCCCCCGGGGCGCTCAGGGGGCCGGGGAGGGAGACGCGGGAGCCTCTGAAAGCCCGAGTTCACGCTGCTTCCCAACAGCCCAGGTGTGGCCCCCTCAGGGTCCACACGGTGCGCACGTGCGCCCGAGGGCCAGCCGTGGGGACGGGGCAGCTCCCCACCCCTGCCCTCTCAGCACACCCCGAGAAAGCCCACCTGCGCCGGGGGTCGCAGGGAGCTCAGGAAGTCTTAGACACAGACTCAGGGAGGAGCTGCAGCCTCATTCTGAAGGTCGGTCGCCCCTCCGTGTGTCCCCCGCTCCTCACTGCTTGTGGCATCCGCTCTGCACTCCCCACCTGGACCGCCCTTCCTGGCAAAGCTCAGGCTCAAATGTCGCCCGTCCTCCTCCCTAAGGTCCCAGCACCCCCCGCCCCACCTCTACATCTAGTGCCTTGTTTAGGGCGGGTGGACGGTTCTTTCTTTTCTCAGAACCGCTTTGCTGTCCTCTCCTCGCCCACTCTTTCTGACTCACGCGGATGTCCTCCCTGGTACCCAGCGGCTCTGCATGTTAATATTTGTCAGGTGAACCAGATGGTGACGCCCAGTTTACCAGTGGACATTCTACGTGGGAGTGGAGCATGGTGTCTCGGACTGTCTCAAGGAGGTTCAGGAAGTGCGGCGGGCTCCCCTTCTGCTCTGCAAGGGCTGGTTTACGGCGAATGAAGATGAACGCACATCTCAGGGCACTGGGTGCTCACGACAGAAAGCCATGGGCTGATGTGAGCGCTGGAGGGATCTGATCTAAGGGTGCTGGGTGGCTCCCGAGTCCCTGGAATGTCAGGGAAGCAGGGGCCCACAAGCCCCAGAGTTAGTGTGGGGGGTGGGTGGGGGGCCAGAGGCCGAGGGCCTGGTTGGAATGGGTTCCGAGGGACGTGTCCTCAGGCCACAGTCCCCCCTGTGAGGGGGTCCCTCCCTGACGCTCGGGTCGGCCTCTTCCTGCTGCCCCCTCCTCTGGGCTGCACACATCCAGCAGCCCCCTGCCGCCGCCCGGCCGGCTCAGGGCCTGGGTGGCCACCCTGCCCTTCGGCCTCAGTGGTCACACTCTAGCCCGCACTGTCTGTGCGCCGCCCTGCCCTGGGCTGGCTGCAGGGCCTGCCCTGTGGCCTTGACCCGGCCTGGCTCTGGGCTGGTCCCTGGGCGGCAGCTCCCACCTCTCTGTGAGCCACTGTCTGTCTCCCGAGGGCGGGACCTCTGCTCCCTGGACACCCCTACCCCGCTGCCCTTTCTCTCCTGCCCTGGGGGAGCCCAGAGCCGCTGTTCTCTTTGCCGTGGTTCCTACACCTGGGATGCGGCTGGGCAAGCTGTCTGTGTGAATCTGGAAACCAGTTTCATCTTTAAGTAGAGGAGAATGACACTTAGATTTAAAAACAAAAAGAGCCTGATGTGGTTTCTTTCATTGGGAAGAGAGGAAACGTTATGGTTTTAACATGGAATAAAATTGCCCAAAGTTTTAAAACCAGCTGTTTGGGGCCAGATGGGTTCCAATCCTGTGTCACTGCAAATTTAATCATTCATAACTCATGTCTTTAAAAGGCCGAGTGCAAGGCTGCCGGGCGGACAGCAGCGAGTCGAGGCAGGACTTTCCCTGGTGTCTGCATCGTTCAGTCCAGCGAGCCTGGCGGCGCCTCGAGAAACAGCTGGAAAATGTCCCCGACGCGAGGAGAAATGGCAGTGAGATCCCTACGGCCACGTGCCTGGGGCCAGAAAGATGGGGCGGCAGCCTCCCCACGGGGGACCTCGGGGCTCTGGGGCATTTGGGTTTTCTAACGAGAGATGAGGGCTCAGAAGTGAGGACCTGATAGGTGTTGTTTCATGCCTGTGCCCTTGGCCTGTGGCCGCACGTCTGCAGGACGGCCCCATCCTGCTGCCACTCGTCCCACCCCACGTTTGCAGAGATGGAGCCGCAGACTCACACGGTCCTCCCAGGGCTGGGGTGACTGGTGGGAGGTGAGCCGAGGGAAGGGCACCTGCTGGGGGGCCTGCTCGTCAGAGTGACCGGCTGGGGGCTGAATTCAGAGCCTGTGAGCCTCCAGGGCCCCCAGCACACTGCCCACCCCCACCCCCAGGCCAGGCCCAGAGGAGGCCTCACCACCTCTCGGCCACAGTTTCTTTCTCTGTGAAATGGGAACATCCCACACCAGGTGGGCAAACAGGCCTGGCTTCCAGAAGACGTGTTCACAGAACCAACCCCACCTCAAGACGAGTGGCCCTCCCTGTGGATTTGCAAACTGAGTGGCCCTTAGCGACTCACAGGAAGTGCGAGCCTGACCCCAGGGCCCAGCAGGGGTGATGGGAGGGGGCAGGAGGGGGAGGGGACAAAGGCACGGGACACTTCTGGAGGTGACGGATATACATGCTCACGGTCTTGGGTCCACGTGGGTGTGTACCTATGCCAGAACCTTCCAAATGCTACACTTTAAACATTCAGTTTATTCTCCGTCAGTTACACCTCAATAAAAACAGTATATCTGAAGGGCATGCCGAGTGGGTTACCTCTGAGTGGTGTAATCACAGATGACCTTTATTTTCTGCTTTATGCTCTTCTACGTTTTCCACAGGTTAAGAGTATAATTTCTAAAACATTCTCCCTGTATTCTGTCCAGACCTTTTCCTAATAGCTATCGGAAAAATCCTTGCTAGGCATGTTCTTGCTGAATCACTTTTTGCTCACCCAGCTAGGGCCAGCAGGGTGAAAAACACCCACTTCCAGGACTCTCCTGGGTACAGCCACTTGGGAGCCAAATGCCCAGGCAGCTACATGCCTGGCCTGTCACTGAATGCCCCAGAGGATGATGTAAACAGAACTTGGTTTGAACATGTTACCTTCAGCCTTTCTCAGTCTACTCTGGAAAAAGAAAACAAAAACCCAAACGACAAAATGAAAAAACAGGAACTCTGTGTGTCCAGTAAAAACTCCTACTCAACCCTCAAGGCCCAGTGAACCATCACCTCCTCTGCCCTGCTCAGCACAGAGCCCTCTCTGACCGTGCATCGCGCCGTCTTCTAACCCTTGGTTAGCCACCGAGGGGCCTCGGAGACTGCGTCTCCTGCACACCCAGCGCCGGCCCTCAGCAGGCTTCTGGCTGACGGCACACTCACTGAAGGAGCAGATGTGCTGGGGCACACCGCACTCCTGGCCAGGGGCAGCTCTCTTAACTTTCACGGTCTGTTCTGGCTTCTAGAAAGCGCAGAGTGGTTTGGGCCTCAACCTGTCCTCAGCCAGCAACTTGTGAGATGCTTCTCTCTCCTCCCTGCTTAAATACTCTGTTGATTTCACCCCCTTCTGGAGGGTTCTGGGGACTGTGCAATGTGATACCAGGTCATATTTCGTGCCTCAAGGTGCCTGTGTGTCTGTCAAGAGCCACTGTCTGTCTTCTCTTTGGAAGCGAGTTGGTATAAACGGATAGAATGCAGATCAGGCTCTAGATGGGTTACACATCAACTGCAAAAGGCCTGCTACTTCCCCTCCCACTGCCACATGCTGGGAAGGCCCCATCGAAGGTGGTGACAGCTGCAGTTCACGTGGCCAGCTCCTGTCCTAAGCCCTCTACGGGCATCAGCTTATTAAATCCTTGCAAGTAACAAACAGGGCAGGTATTATTCTCTCATTTTACACATGGGGACAGAGGGGCCCTGAGAGGCTAGGTAACCTGCTCAGAGCCACACAGCCCAGGAGTGGTGGAGCTGGGGTGCAACCCCTGGCATGCTCATCTCAGACCACGTGGGAGAGAGGCTGAGGGCGGCCACCTCGACGCCAGGGACCCTGAAAGCAGCCCCAAAGGCTATAGATGATCCATGTCTGCTGAGGCTTTGAGGGCCTCGAACCAAGTCACCTCTGCAGGTGGGCTTCCCCAGGGCCACCTCCCCATGAGCGGCCTGGAGGGGTCTCACTGGAGAGGTGGGAGTCCCATGAGATGGATGCCTGGCCGCATGCAGGCGCCCCGAAGGACATGAGGTCAAGCCAAGAGCCAGCGGCCGAGCTGCCTCCTCCCGGCACCGGGTCCACCTAATCCCAGGGGACCAGCATTTTCCACCTGAGCAGGTACAGCCGACTCAAGCCCATTGCTCCCACTAAAATCACTGGTGTCCTTAAGGAACACGTGGTGCCCTCAGAGGAAAGCAAAAGGATTTTCATGGTTTTAGGAACTAATTTCAACGTCTCACTTGTTAAGGGAGTCTATCTTTGCATGCTTTTCTGACACGCAGATGAATCACTGCACAGCGACTGGAGAAGCACATCCCAGCGAACTTACTGACAGGGGCTGGGCCAAGAGAGCCTGGAGACGACCTCTCCAGAGGATGGAGAGCCTGGGGCCCAAGGGAGGAGCTCCCCAGCCCATCTGAGTGCCCATTCCTGCCGCCCGCGAGTCGGGGTCTCCTGAACTGGCTCCATCGGTCACCACGCTCCGTCGTTGGTGGGCCAGAGGGTCCCT
The DNA here is from genome assembly GCF_003676395.1 of Aethalodelphis obliquidens. Taxonomy (NCBI): domain Eukaryota; kingdom Metazoa; phylum Chordata; class Mammalia; order Artiodactyla; family Delphinidae; genus Aethalodelphis; species Aethalodelphis obliquidens. The sequence continues at coordinate 2,951,320 of NW_020837946.1, forward strand.
GTGCCAGCCCCTGAGTGGGTGCCGTGGTCCCTCCAGCATTCCCCACGTGGCCCCTGGGCATCTCCCCACTGCCAGGCTCCGTCACACTGAACTTCCTCTAGGGCAAAAGCCCCTCGGCTTCCCCTGAGCTCTTCCTCTCCCGTCTCTGTTCCATCTAATGCCCTCTCTCTGCAGGAGGTCAGCTGGTCCAGCTCGCCCCCTGTCCCAGGATGCTCTCCATGCCTGGCAAGAGGAATTTCCGCCCTTGCCACCCTCTGAGCAGCTAGTCAAGGTCTGAGAGAGCGCAGGAAGAGTCCTCTCCTCCCGGCCCAGGGCCCCTTCCACTTCCCCCTCAAGCAGCAACTTGCTCCAATGAAGCCCTCACCTAGAAGATTCTCCTGTCACCTGATTTTCATCCTTGCCGTCAGCCTGCAGACCCACCGTCCCCTTGCTCTGGCCCAGCGATGCTGCTTCCCCTTCTCCCTCCCCTCCTTGAAGTGCCTGCTCTGTGCTGGTTGTGGGAGGACCTGTCGATGTGTGCCCTGAATCCACAAGAAAATAGGATGCTAAATGAGATCAAACGCCTAAGTGATGCAGAATAACACCCAAAACGTGGGCAGTGGAGTCAGACAAATGTAAGACCAAAAAATAATAAAGCACAGTATCATCCCTGACAAAGTCAAATTCCACCTGGAAAGAAAGAAAGGGCATCCCACACCCAGCAGGACAGCTACCGTCAAAAAACCAGGAAAGAACAAGTGCTGCTGAGGATGTGGTGACATCGGAACCCTTGGGCACTGCTGGTGGGAATGGAAAATGGTGCAGCTACTGTGGAAAACAGTAGAGCAGTTCCTCAAAATAGTAAACATAGAACTACCATATGATCCAGCAATTCCACTTCTGGGTATTCACTCAAGAAAATTGAAAACAGGGTCTCTAAGAGATAACTTGCACACCTGTGTTCATAGCAGCATTATTCACAATCGCCAGAAGGTGGACGCAATCCAGGTGTCATTGATAGATGAATGGATAAACAGAATGTGGTATATACATAGGAGGGAACATTATTCAGCCTTAAAAACGAAGGAAATTGTGACACATGCCATAGCATGAATGAAGACATAATGCTAAGTGAAATAAGCCACTCACAAAAAGACAAACACTATATGATTCCAATTCATGTGAGGTACCTACAGTAGTCAGAATCAAAGAGACAGAAAGTAGAAAGGTGGTTGCCAGGGGCTGGGGGAAGGGGATGGGGAGTTAGTGCTTCGTGGGTAGAGTAACATTTTGGGAAAATGCAAAAGTTCTGGAGGTGGGTGGTGACAATGATTGCAGGACAATGTGAATAGCCTCAATGCCACAGAACTGTAACCATCTTAAAATGGTTAAGATGGTAAATTTTATATGTATTCTACCACAATTAAAAGTAAAAACAAATAAAATTAAAAAACAATAAAGAGGGGCTTCCCTGGTGGCGCAGTGGTTGAGAGTCCGCCTGCCAATGCGGGGGATGCAGGTTCGTGCCCCGGTCCGGGAAGATCCCACATGCCGCGGAGCGGCTGGGCCCGTGAGCCATGGCCGCTGAGCCTGTGCGTCCGGAGCCTGTGCTCCGCAACGGGAGAGGCCACAACAGTGAGAGGCCCGCGTACCGCAAAACAAAACAAAACAAAAAAAAAAACAATAAAGAGGACACAGAAGGTTATGCTATAAGAACTCCTCACGTGGATGTGACTGGCAGAGATTAGGTGTGTGAATTCCCCACTGTCCCAGTGGCACAGAACGTGCAGGAACTCAGCGACAGAAAAGTGAATCAGAGAAGCAGCGTGGGGTTGAAACACAGTTCTCCCAGCCCTGACACAGCTGGGGGACTACAATAAGTAAGGATACATAAGTAATATAGTTTAAGATGATGACTAGAATCAACACATAAAAACTCCACACTCGGAAATTCCCTGGCCGTCCAGTAGTTAGGACTCGGTGCTCGCACTGCTGAGGGCCCGGGGTTTGATCCCTGGTTGAGGAACTAGGATCCTGCAAGCTGCTCAGCACGGCCAAAAAACAAACAAACAAACAAAACTCCACACTCTTTTTGTGGGTTTAGGGGCCTTTTACAAAAGGGAAATTCTGCAAGGCCCAGAACGATGCCTTCACTCGCACTAAGCCGTGGCGGTGGTCTACGACTGCTTCCTGACCACGGAGTGTCGGGGGAGAAACCAAAAGGCTGAGTCACTGGGATTGTTCAAAACTTGCTTCCAAATAAGTCACATTTTAAGAAGATATAAAACCCACAAAGAAAGAAAATCAAGAAAATGTTAGCAACGGGCACAAGACAGAAAGAAATTCAGGGGCTGCAGCCATGATGCCAAAGAACAAGTTTCATTCCTGAGAAAGACAGAACAAAAACAAATGGATTTGGCATTCAAGGGAAATGAACTGGTTCTTCTGGGGGGAGGGGAGGGGTCTAATAACAGAGATAAATCACTGTCTCTTCTGATCGAGAGATGACAGGAAAATGCCAATTCAGACCAGACATGGCAAACATATGTCCACAGATACAGTGGGAAATAGAAAAATAAGATGCCTATATTAATGATATATTGGATAAAATGGACAAGTTCACAGGAAAATGTGAAACATCATCACTATAAGAAATAGGAAACCCAAGAGGACCAAGACCCACGAAAGACACTGGAAACGTTCTCGGTTATCTTTCCTGCCAAACAGGGCCCCACTCGATGGTTTTGCAAGTGAAAATGAAGGTCCTTCAGGTCCTGGAGGAGCTGGTCATTCACATCATCCCAACTGCCCTGACGCAGACAGAAAGAGTGAACGTTCACAAACCTCTTCTGGGAAGAAACCCCAGTGCTGCTAATAAAACCCACCAAAGAAAGTGCAGAGCACTCTCACTTAGGAATAGCAAAGCATAACTCAGAATAAGCAGTGGGCAGCAGACTCCCAAGTCTGCTGAAAGCCAGCACAGGGACCCAAGGAACACTCCATTCATCCCAGAAATGCAGGAAGGTTCACACTGGTGAACCCCTTCTCCACCTGGGGCCCCATTTCACCAGTGCCAGCAGCCCGCCCCTCAAGGAGGGAACTCAGAGCTCTGCACACTGCCAAGGAAGAAATGATTCTTCCTTAACGTCATAAAAGAGTATTTCACACATGGAAAGAAGACTCATTCTCTATCCCTTCCCCTCCCTGTCTCTAGCAAACATAAAATAAAATTAAAAAAGCATCTTGCCCAAAGGAGAAAGACTGAAGGTTTGAGGCACTGTTGCCCTCAGTCAGGAATGAAGGAAGGCAGCTGCGGCCACACCCCCTCCTCAGCAGAGTCACCCTCCAACCCAGCTGGAGCGGGGAACCAAGAGTGTCAACGTGGGGAGGAGGTGACACCCTTCCTTACAGATGATCTAATGATCTATCTGAAAAAGCCAAGGGGGACAAGAACGAAAACAAAACAAGAAGCTGGCACTGTTAGAAACCACGCGCACAAAGACCGCCAAGCGTAAAACCAACGCACAAAAAAGGAGCTTATGTCCCAGCAGAGACCAGAGAGAAGATAATTGGGGGAGATATCCCAGTCATAGAGCAGCCAGAAACCACAAGATTTCTAGAAATTGAAGAAGTAATCTGCAGGAGAAAAGGAATCCTGTGGGTGGGGTGGAGGACAGACTGCTGTTTCCTGAACAGGTGGTCTTGTTAAAATCCTCCCAGATCAGTCAACAAATCAGGGCAATCACCATTCAAATCCCAACAGCCACTTAGCTAGAAAACCAGCAGACATTCCAGATGAATCAGAGATCTGCATGTCTAAAACCCCGGCACGGGAGGACACCCTCAGTAGGCAGCACTCTGGGTGAGCCCTCTCTGCACCTTCTCAGAGGACCTGACCTTCTCCGGGCTGCACTAGCTGTCACCTCTTCCACACTCGCCCCTGCCAACTGCCTTCCCCAGTCTCTGTCTCAGCCTCTCCTCGGCCTCGGCCTCCCCTCCCCGGCCTCCATCGGGAGCCTGCGCCCCACCTGCATCCACACCCCCGGGGCCATCCCTTCTATCCGAGGCTCTCACACCATCTTGACACGGATGCCGCCCCAGGCGTCTCTCCCAGCCACACTTCTTCTGTGCCCTGCAGACACCTGCCTACTTGCCACCATCCCTGAGTGTCCAAGGGGACGTGTCACCAATGTGGCTGCTGTGGATAGGGCTGCCAGCTTTAGCAAATAAAACTACAGGACGCCCAGTTAAACTGGGATGGCACGTAAACGAGTTCTTTTTAGTATAAATATGTCCCAAATATTGCTTGAGACACTCTTATACTAAAACAATTTGTCGCTTCACTGACACTGAATTTAAGCGGGGGCCCTATGACTTCCTGGAAGCCTCAGCTGTGATGCGCCAGCTCTCTGGCGGCTGCCTGCTAGGTGCCCAGCTCTTCTGCATTCCTCGCTGCTCCCTCCCTTCCCACAGCCGAGCCCTCTGTCCACCTGTGGAACCCTCTGGAGCCTCTCCACTCCTTCCAGCTCAGCCCCACCTTCCCGCGCCCTGTCTCCCACCTCCAGCCCCCGCCCAGCTCCCGCTGGGCTCCGGCACAGCAGCCCAGGGCTCTTTAAACCATTTGTTCCATCTCGTCACCGCATTTAATATCCTCCAGGTCTGCCCATTGCCCTCGCAACGAAATCTGAACTGCTCCCCTTGGCCTGGAGGATCGGGTCCTCCTGTAGCTTGACTCAAAGCCCTCTTCCCCTCATGCTTCCATCACAAAGGCTTCTGGAAAGTTCCAAGGCCTTTGCATAACTGTCCTTGTGCTCTGGAGCGCTCTTCCCGACTCCCGGGGGCTTGAGATCTGGGGCCCCGCCGCCCGCGGCTTTTACTTCTTTCTGCACAGATGGCACCTTCGCGTACGTGGCTCAACGGGCGCGTGGCTTCTCAGCCTTGGCACCGTGGGCGTTTTGTGCTGGACGCTTCTTCGTGTGGGGCTGCAGCGGGCAGCCCCCAGCAGTAGGCTGTGTAGCGGCACCCCTGGCTTCTACCTACTAGAAGCCCCTTCCAGGCCTGACACCCTGGGGCCCACTTGTGTTCTGTACCAGGTAGAAGTTACCAGGAGAAATTAGTGCTTCCCCGATGCTCCCTTATCTGTCCCTCCACCCAGCCCGCAGCCATCCTTCCTCTTGCAAATGGACCCTGGAATCTTCTGGAGGCAATACAGGCATATGCAGAGAGCACCAACCTGGGGTGTCAGTGTCACCAAGTTTCTGTTACCTGACTACGCCTTTCAGGCCTCTTCCCCCGTAACATGGATTTGCTATGTGATACATGAACTGCTTTCATTCCAGCCGACAACTGGCCTGAGTCTGTGACAGTAAGGCAAGCGTTATCATTCAGTCATTTGCTGGGTAAACTGCTGCCCTTGGGCCTCTCAGGTGAGGTCTGGCTCAGGAGAACCCTTCCTGGTGAGCCTGTCGGGTGTCGGGGTGCAGAGCCCCAGGGAGCAGGGTGGGCACTGCCCGGCTGGGCCGTGGAGGGCAGAGGGATGCGGGCCAGGTCTCCGGTCCCACAGAATCGACCGTGGGAACTGCACGCGGGAGGGAGGGCGCCATCGTGGAGGGAAATAAAGGAGACACTGTGAGGCCCAACGAGGAATAAGTAAGAACGGCTTGGCTGTGATGCGCCGCTCGGGCCCACGGGGTCCCCTGCTCCCCTGCCGGGACTTGGCAGTTGATCCTGCTTGAATGAAGCTGCTTAGCGTCTGTGTTTTGAATGATGACTGAAGTGATGTCTTAGAAAACACTAAAATAGAACAATCTTAGGGAAAAAACTTCTTTCTCCACCGACAACAATACCGTCATTATGTTACAAAGAATAAGTTCCTGTTTAGGTTGGGAGCCTCCTCCTGCCGCTGTGTTGACATAACCCTCCTCGCTAAGAACAAACGCATTCTCTAGAAATGTTACCCAGACCCAAGGTCATCCATCCTGGAGCAGGGAGGGCTGGTGCCAAGGACATCCCTGTAGGGGCTCCGTGTGTGTTGTGTGTGTGTGTGTGTGTGTGTGTGGAGGGCTGGTGGCTGGGCCTGGGGACAGGACAGACCCCCAGCAGCATCGTGTTTTTCTCCATCTGCCAGGAAGAAAGTGAAGAGCCAGGGGCGGGCGGGCACAGGGCCAGGGTAGGCGCTAAGGCCAGAGCAGCCGCCCCATCTCCCCTTCACCCCTCCTAAGGCTGCAGCGTCTCCTCCTCGGGTCTTCCCGGAGTCCCCAGCAGAGCAAGAGGCTCTTGGGCAGGGATCCCACAGCCCTCAGGCGTGTGCCCTTCTCAGAACCCCGTGAGCCTCTGCCACATATCAGGCACTGTTCTGCAAGGGACACGGCTGGCTCAGATGTGATGGGGTTACAGGATTGAAAAGTTCACCTCTCGGGGCTCAATCTAGGCTCAATGAGGAGAGGTCCTGCCTGCGTCTGTCAGCTTGGACAGGTGCCCTACGCCCAGTCCCCCGAGGTTCCTGGGATGCGATCTGGCACCCGGCACTCACATCCAGCCAAGAGGAGAGAGTCAGAAGGCTCCAGGAGAAGACGGATCGCTCAGTCTGGGTCCCGTGCTCCTCCCTGAGATGAGCCTGGGGGGGCGGGCTGGGGCCGGGGCCCTCTGAGTGGGGAGCCCTCCGTGCCAGGTGGACCTTGGGAAAGACGGGCTCTGTGCCCGAAGGAGTGGGATGCTGGTGGGCAAACCCGCGGGGCTGCACGGTCGGCAGCTCAGCATCTTCACTGGAATTCACACCGCATGGGGCGCCCACATCGCACACTCTGCCAGACAGCACGTCTGAGTAGAAGCTGTGAAACTGCTTCATCCCGGGAGAAAAAAAATCAGGAGGAACAGACTTTCCGAACTAGCTGTCTGCCTTAAGTAAGGATTCCACCTACAACATTTCCTTGACGTGTTGCTATCACCACTTCCAATGAGGGCATAAACATCTCTCAACAGCCCTGGCCTGGGACTGACACTACGCACACCGACTGGCATGCACCTATGGAAGGAAGACAAAACCCAGAAACTTCTCCCTGCACCTAAATAGAATAGAGAGGGTAATAAACAAACACACCAGGTCGATTAGCAAAAAGAATCCTTCCGATTTGGACTCCAGGATTAGAACCGCCTCCAGACGTCAAACAGCACGGTAATCTGCAGTTGTCACATTGACTGCATTTCCTGTGACGCCCCGGTCGGTTCCCAACAGTTATACTTGCATTTATACAGAGTCACATATTTCAATAAATATAGCAGCCTTGCAAGAAAACCCCCAACCGCCCCCAGCATGCCAGGGAAGGTGCGTGTTTCCCAGGACAGACGACAGATGAGTTCATAGAGGACAGTGTCAGCCAGCCCTCCTGAGTAAAGGTGGACTCATAAAAACAGGAGCTTACAATGAAGTCATCATAGACTAACTCTGGGTCCTCTGGAAACGCCCTCCTTTCAGACTGATGAAAAACAAGAAATGCCACCTTGCTTTTCTGGGTAGCAAAATCTTCATCACCATGGAGATCTAGCTCACGTCACCACTTGGGAAGAAAACTGTGTGCTCCTGTAATTCTTCTAATTACCGCTGGGCTCCAATGACACTAATTAACGGATAACCTCATAAAGCCTGTGTTTCTTTTTCCAAGATGTAACATTAGCCAGACCTCTCAGAATAATGTTAAGATTCTAGGATTTTAAACTTCCACCAGAACATGTATTATTTTTTTGGTAAGCAAGGAAGGTCTTTGTATGTGACCGTGAAATAGTGTTTTATTTATACAAGCTTTAGAGGGTGCAGTTTCTGGACAGCTGTAAAGAACATTTATTTATTTATGTTTAAGAAATGAGCCAACCCGGCTCTCTAACTTGCTAAAACAGAAATGTTCATTTCTTAGGAAACTAAAACAGTGAGTTCCACATCAAGCCCATAGATCCTAATGCAAAAGAAGAGAATAATATTATTATAAGACTGGGCTTTTCACATAGCTTCAGCCAAAACACTTAGGTGGCAAGATCAGCTTTCAGATTACACTCTACTGAAGCAGATACTAAGGGTTTTAGGCAGATCCAACACGCCTTGGCGAGGTGTGCGAATAGGGAGATTGGAATTGCAGCCCCTCTCGTCCCAGCCAAGCCCCACGGCCCCAAGCTGCTTCTCCAGCAGCTACAAGGCAGTGTGGTGTCACCCCTTCACCGAGAGGCACCTCGCAGCAGGTGCTTCAGACCAGCATCATCTGTTCGGCAGCCAGGACACAGGTTTCCCAGGGCCACTGGATTCGTTCACTTTAAAAGATCTATTTAGTTTTTATTAAAAGGTAACTAACTAAATACACGAAATGAGTCCAGCAGTTAAAGCAGTTTAGGTAGGTTTCTTAGCATTTTGTGAGAACATTTTGGACAGGGAAGTGAAGATGACAATTTCTTGTGAAATTTTGCTAAGGCTGGTGCAGGTTCCTGTCACCACTGGGTTTCCATCTAGTCCCTCAAAACAGAAAGCCGAGCGCGTCCCGCCCCCTCACCAAGGGTCCCTCTTTGAACTTCTATTAGCCAGAAGTGACAAGTCAACGACAAACAACAACAAGCTGTGGCGATGTCCCCGAAGAGGACAGAGAACATCTACAAAGGAGGCTTTACTGGCAAATCAGCAACTGCTGCCTGTGACAGTCAGATTCTCAGTTTTAACTAAGTTTCTAGGTAAATGGCCCGTGGTCTGATTCCGAAACCCTGAAACGGCCGCACCCGCAGGGCAGAGCCGGGAGCAGAGGTGCGGGAAGGGGGGCCGCGCGGCCGCTGTTTCCTCCTGAGCCGAGAGCTCCCGTGGGGCCGGGGTGGGGGGGGAAGCGCCCGCCCCTCCAGAGCCCGCGACGCCTCCGAAGCCGCCCCTTCCCCTGAGGGAGGCGCCGCCCGCGGCCCCGTCCCGAGCCGGACCCGGGGTGGCCGGGACCCCCGCCCTACTCACCCAGGAGCAGCCAGAGGCCGCGCCGCGGGAGGCCGCGCAGGCCCCGGGCCATGTCCGCAGCCGAGTCCGCCCGTCGCGCGCCCCGCCGAGGAGTGAGCCCGCCGGGCGGCGCGCCGAGGGCGGGGGCGGGAGCGGAGCGGGCGGGAGGAGGCGGCAGTGCGGCCCGCCGGGGATGGCGGGGGGGGGGGGGCGCCGGGACCCAAAGGGAAGGCCGACAGCGGGGGAGCCGGGCTGGCCAGCACCTGCCAGCGGGGCGCCGGGGCAGAGGCTGAACCTGCGAGGCGGCCCGGCCCTCGGCGAGTAGCTCTGAGCGCGCGGAGCGAGCGCGGGGCCGGGACCCTTCCCGGGCGAGCGCACACTCGGGCTCCGGGGAACGCTCCTGAAGTGTTTGACAAACAGACGCTTGTTTAACTAGGGCGGCTCTTCTAGACAGGGCATCTCCATGTCAACCCGGGCACCATCCCTCCTCCTCTCCCTGGGTTACAACCGCCCACTCCTACCTCGGGGGTGTGCTCTGCAAAAGGCCAAGGTGCAGGCACTGGGGATCCTGAAGAGGACAAAACCAGTCCCGGGGCCTGAGGAGACTCAGTAACCAAAAAAGGACCCATAGGTCCAATGAGGAACTGGAAAGACAAGATGAGGAACAGGGTGCGGGCGCAGGGGAGGAGGTGCACGAAGGGGACTGGAGGGAAGAGGGCTGTTTGAGGGGACAGAAAGGTGGCCCTGGTGGACTTGCTGCCGAGAATGGGTGGTGAGAGGCAGAGGAGGCTGGGAAGGCCTCATTCTGACTCTGAACTTGTGTAGAAAGAAAGGGCACATGAGAGCCCCGGGAAGCCTGAGGGAGCGCAGATTTCCCCAGCTTGCTTGCTCACACCTGAACTGGGAGGCATCAGCCCAGCATAGCTGAGCTGACCTGGGCTCTCTAAGCTCTTCTGGTGGCTGGAATTCACCTTGCAGTGGTTCCTTCTTGTAACAAACTCTTCCAAGAACTCTGAGCAATTGAGTAAACTTACGCTCACGCTAAGGAATCAGCCACTGCCCTAGGGAGGAGGAAGAATCACTAGCCCGAGAGCAACTCACATGTGTGTGGCTGAAGCCTCATACACGTAGCAGAGTGCCTCGTGCAGGATTCTGCGGTCAGTCCATGTGGGCTGACTCAACACTTCCCTCTGCTGAATGAAAGGGAACAGGGCCACCTGCTGTCGGCTCAGAGAACAGGCAGCAGCTGACAGCCAGGTGGTTGGGAGGGCACTCAGGGCCAGCATGCCTACAACCTGGGGGTCCCAAGTGTCCTGATAGGGGTCTGTGTCAGATGGTGGCGGAGGCCACATGCGCTCTTGAGTTGAGTAGCCCCTCTTCCCAGACCTTAGGAAGATACACCCCAGCGGGTGGCCTGGCCTCTCTCTTTATTCATTTAAGAAACATCTGAGCCCCAACTGTGTGCAAGACTGTGCTGCATAAACAGGGCAGGTCCTGCACTTCAGATGGTGGATCTAGTGAGGAATGTCCAGATTTAAGTAACATGAATGCTGTGACACAGGAACCACACGTATGGGGCCTGGTGCGCCTGGCTCAGCTGCAGTGTAAGAAGCCTTGAGGGCTGGGTGGAGGAGTGTGTGAGGGGCTGCAGGCCAGAGTAAAGAGCCAGTGACCGGGGACCAGGCCAGGTGGGAAAGGCACTGTTACGGGAGATGAGTGGGGCCCGGCCCAAGCCTGTGAACCCTATACTGGGGACAGCCAGTCGCTGGTTAGGGAAAAGAGCGGGCGTCTCTGCTGCTCTCAGACTCGCCCTCTGCTCACCCTTTTGAGTCACCCTTTCCACCCTTGGCCTGCGGGCCTCCTTGCATCATCTTCTGGTCAGCTCCTTCTTCATTACCCCAGGTACCTTCATTAACCTGGGACCCCACTGGGGTCAGCAGGAACCATTCTTTGCAACATGTTCTTTGAGGCTCAACTGCAACAGGAGGCATGGGCTGAGCAGGGGAAGCCCTCTGCCTTTTCTCCTCCATTTTCTCACACTCACCACCCTAACAGACACATGTGCCTAGCAAGACAAAGTGTTATTTCTCAAGTTCATGTGCTTAGGAAGTTCACAGTTCTCTTGGGAATGCCAAAGCCAAGAGGTATGCACACCATGGCACTTTCTCCCCTAATGGTTTTCTTTTCTGCACCTTGGGTCTGGGTAAGAGATGCCCCAGTAATTACGATGGGTTTTCCCTTCTGCAGAGGTAGGAAAGTGGGACAAACTCTTCAACACTTGTTCCTGTAGCTGTGACACATATCTAAGAGTTGACAATTTTGCCCTGGCTAGATTTTGTCTGATGTATCTGTATTTCTAGCTGGTAGCATGGAAAATCATTCCTCTCCCTGGGCACCTCCATCTATATGGATGTTAGGTTAAACAATGGAAGAGTTGAGAAAACGGCCAAGTGCTTTACTGTATGCACAGTAGGGTTAATAAGGACACAATCTAGATAGTTCAAAAAGACCTGGTCAACTTCACTAAAAATTCAAAATTAAAAGAAGGCTTCTGTTTCCAGCCATGATGAAACAAGAGGGACTGGATCTACCCTCCCCACTTCAACTAAAAAACTGGACCAAACAGATCGTCACACTGGACCACAGGAGAGGGATCCCTAAGAGATGGGAAACAGCTCTATTACAAATACATAACACAACCACACTGAAGGGGATCAGGAATAAAAGACAGAACCTAAGTAAGTTTAGAGAATGATATTCTGACTGCACACTCTAAGGATAAAGACAAAAAGAACTTCACACAAATGCTGTACTCCAGGTAGTAAATGTTTCTCCCAGGGTCTGATTTAGCAATGCTGTCATGACTTGGTGTGTATGCTAGGTCTGAATAAACAACTACAGGTGTGTCTGGGTGCACAGATTGACAGAAATGCATACATTTCCTAGTTCTCTCTGCTGAGAGGGCCTACGACCAACTCCAACAGCAGTGAGCACATCTACTGACCAGATCTTGGTTTCTAAACATCATTCTCAAAGAAAAGGAAACACAGCTTGTTGGAGAAGTGGCTGATTCCAGGGCTGGGGCAGGGAACATATAAGATGAGCCTAAAATATTCTGTGGTGCCAGAAAATAAGCAAGTACTTGGAAAAGGATGGTGATTTTCAAAGACAAAGAACCCAACCCAAAGAAGCTCCTAATGCCTACAGCTGGAATCATCTGAGCGACAAAATAAGCAATGATAGTGTTATAACTCACAGAACAAAATGAACATCACTGAGTCCATATTGAAATAAATAACTGAATAAATACATGGGGGAGAAAGGACAGGTTTTCCTTATGGAACAATTCTAAGTAATAAATGTAGAAGGAAAGAAAGACATACAAAATCATCATTAGACAAACACCACAAGAATAACTGTTTCAGGCAAGATTGGCTGATGGATGCTAAACCAGTGAGCAAAAGTTTTAGGAGAAACAGATACTTACATACCATCAAAGATCTCTCTCAATTACGAAGGAAAAATAGTAATACAAACAAAATACAGTGGAGGAACCCAACAGAGGCTGCCATAACCAAGTGATGAAGGATAGTATCACCTGCAGGAGACGGATCATGTCCCCCAGATATGAAGTACTGAAGGCCTCTTCTGTGGTCTTCTTTATCAAAAAATGCATAACCTCAATCTCATCAGGAGAAAACAGCTGATAAATCAAAATTGACAGGCATTTTATAAAAATAGCTAATCAAATACTCATCAGAAGTGTCAAGGTCATGGAAGACAGGAAAATAACTTAGGAACTGTCCCAGACTGGAGGGGATGGAGAAAACACAATAACTAAATACAATGTGGGACACTGGAGTGGGTCCTGAAGCAGAAAAGGAACATTAGGGGTTAAAATTGGTGAAATCTTAATAAGATCTGTGGTGAGTAGTATCGCAACAATGTTAATTTCCCAGTTTTGATCATTTTACTGTGGTTATGTAAACTGTTAACATTACAGGAAGCCCAACCAAGGGCATACATGAACTCTCTGTACTATTTTTGCAACTTTTCTGTAAATCTAAAATTGTTGCTAAGTAAAAAGTTAAGAGCGTATAACAAACACTTAATTTGAACACTGCTTGTGTGCCTATTTCCCAGAAGTTCAGTGAACACTGTAACCATCCCTACTTAGCTGTGTGTGTGTGTGTGTGTGTGTGTGTGTGTGTGTTTGGCGGGGGAGGGAATCAGGGAGGGAGAGGTAGGAAGAGAGAAAAAAAAGAGAGAAAGAGAAAAAGAAGAAAAGGCTCTTGATCCAGTTATATCTGAATTAATTTCTGGAAGTGTCACTTATGTGAGTTAAGTTTACTTTTTTTGTGCTTTGGCTAGTTTGATTTGTGTTTCTATCATTTGTAATCAAGTACCCCCTAACACAGCAACTTACGGCCTGCTTCATTCTAAGAAATTTTCAGGCAGGTTATAGACGTTCATAGAAGAGAAAAAAAAGATAATCAAGAAAGGAGAATGAAAGCAAAACAGCAAGATACTACAACAAAGTCAGGGTAAAGTTACAACACAGAAAGATGCATCGCTGCACACTGCTTGATGACCGCGCTACCGGAAGCAGCAACCCTTGACACGCTCTTATATTGTAACAAGTACTGTGGCAAACGCTTTACTTTACTCCATGCCTAGGAGGGCAGATACTTCTTGTATCTCCATTTTACACACCAGACAACTGAGGCACAGGGAAATTATATAACTTGTCCAAGGCTAAACACAGCAGACAAACTTGGGGCAGGAATCTGAATCAAGAAAATCTGGCTTCAGAACCTGCCTTCTTACACAGTAAACTGTTAGAAATGATGCGCAAGTCTGACTCTCAGCTTCCTCGCAGGAACACCGAAGTTGTTTATAACGATGTCCATAATATACATAACAATGACATTCTCTGATCTGTCAGGGGACTATCGCTATCAACCCTAAGTATCACGATGTTATTAAGATAAAAGTTCTATATAAATACGAAGAGGTGGTGGTTTATTTAATACTCATAGCTCACACCTACCTTATCCCCAAGAATCAAAATTCAGGCAAAGATACACTGAACCTATAAGCAGTCTTATACTGTTCCTAGCAGTTCTCTAGAGGTAACAATTATAGCTTTATTAGTTTTCTATTGCTGATGTAACAGATCACCACTAGCTTGGCGGCTTAAACAATACAGATTTATTATCTCATACTTCTGTAAGTCAGAAGTCAGAGACAGGTTTCACCAGGCTAAAATCAACATGTCGGCAGGGCTGCACTGCTGCTGGTAGCTCTAGGGGACAATGTTCCCTTGCCTTTTCCAGCTGCTAGAGTCCACTTGCAATCCTTGGCTCCTAGCCACCTTCCTCCATCTTCAAAGCCAGTAACAGTGGGTGAAGCCCTTGTCGAAATGCCATTTCTCCGGTTCTCTCTTCTGCCCACCCAGATAATCCAGGATCATCTTCCCATCTCAAGGTCAGTTGATTAGCAACCTTACTTGCTTCTGTACCCTTAACTCCCTTTTGCCATGTGACGCATTCACAGGTGTGGGCATGAAGACTGGTCAGCTTGGAGGGCCACTGCTTTGCTGACCACAGGAGCTAACACTTATTAAACATTTTACTATATGCCAGATAGATACTTTGCAATAAGTAACAATGATCAATAATGAAAAAAAGTTAAGTCAATATATGCAGAACTCTGGCTGAAGAACTATTTTTTAAAAAAGAAACTACCTGTAATATTGAGCTTCTCAGTTACACATATTTATCTCTTTGGACTAGAATTAACATTGGCATTAGGCAGAGCCAACTGGGAATTTTTAGTCCCACTTTTTTGGTGATAGTCTCAGGGTATTCTACAACATTCCAGGTCTCTGGTTATCTGCAAACACAATTACCTGTATATTCTATTTGGTACAGCTAAAGTGCTCTTTGGTGTCCTAGTAACACAGTATGATAGAAAAATGCTTCTGAGCAATAATTAAGTCTGCTAAAATTATCTGAAACTTTGCTGGTTGAAGATATTTGGAAACCTGGATAATTTGACCAGTCTTTTAAATTCTCTAACGATTTAATATAATTAACCAATGTCAAATTAGAGATCTTAGAGAATAAGATAAATATTGCTTTTTCACTTGCAGTTCCAAAGATTCATGAATTTCTCCAGTTTCTACATTTTACTTGGGAAGCTTAATAACAGTGATCCATTTACATGGTCATGGCTAAAAGCCTTTTGATCTAAAAGTTGCCTGATCTTTACATACCTTTAGGTTTTGAAGAGGACACCTTTATTTCAAAAAACCTCAAAGTTATAATTTCAAATGATCCTTTCTATATTTTCAATTACTAAATTGAATTCAGTAATTTGGTCTCCATGTATTCTAAAAGAGAATTCCATTGAATTAAAATCCTTTTAGAAACAAACGACTAGAGGTATACTTCTCATGGCTGCTAGTATGTTAAAAATAATGTCTAATCCATGTTTCAACTTTATTAAAAAAGGTTACTCTGAATGTAGCCTTTTAATATAAATAAGCGTATGATTGAACAGATAGGAAGCAACCTCCATAAGTCTAGGATTCTACTAACTTCATGTATGGCCAAAACTAGAGAATCATCTACTAACTTGATGATTTTCAAGTTTCATTTAATCGAGTCCTTTAAAAAAACTTTTTAAAATTAATTAATTAATTTTTGGCTGCCCTGAGTCTTTGTTGCTGCACACGGGCTTTCCCTAGTTGTGGTGAGCGGGGGCTACTCTTCGTTGTGGTGCCCGGGCTTCTCATTGCGGTGGCTTCTCTTGTTGCGGAGCACAGGCTCTAGGCGCGTGTGCTCAGTAGTTGTGGTGCATGGACTTAGTTGCTCCGCGGCATGTGGGATCTTCCAGGACCAGGGCTTGAACCCATGTTCCCTGCATTGGGAGGTGGATTCTTAACCACTGTGCCACCAGGGAAGTCCCCCCTCAATTTTTTTTTAACATCCTGGAACCCAATTTCTGGTAGACGTTTGGACTGGGTCTGGTAATAACCGGAGACAAATTAATATACGAAATAAGCCTAAAAAGTCCATGAAAGAGGAAAAATTTGAAATGCAATAGTTTGATCTATAGCCTTACTGTCCATTCGTATTCCATATAAACACTGGTAGGTAATTTACACTTAGAAAATGCCACCAAACCTGCAGAAAGTATTAAATTTTACTATAGATTCTACCTTTATTAAATATAAGTACACCAAATATAAATGTTAAATGGGTAACTTTTAATCAAGCAATACCAACTAAATATTGAATGCTCTAAACATTGTAAACATCTGAAGAAGAAAATGCACATTTGTTCATCTTATTACTAGTAAAACTGCAACTTTAAACAGTATGTTACTTTTAAAAGTAAGCAATTAAAGACATTTGTTAACAGATAAAGCATAAAATTAGGTCTTGAAAAGTGTTCCAATTTACACTCTAACCTAATATAACAGAACTTATTACAAAATGAACATAACATGGTGACCATTTAAATTTAAGTACTTTACCAAAGTTCACTCTTCCTAGTGAAAGCAGGGAAAATACATCTAAATGTTTAATACTAAAGTCATAAAAATGCATTAAATGTATCACAACAGTAATTTAATCATTTTGGAAACTTAAAAATATACATATTCCAAAATGTACACCTGTAGACTCAGTTTATTTGCTATCCTATGGTCCAATATAAGAGTCTTAAGACAACTGAAAAGTGGAACTAAGAACTTCAGGTAAATTATATTTTTCATGTATGAAATAATAATAAACCTTTTCTTGGTCAATATTTAAAAAACTGATTTAACACAGAGTTTTAAAAATGACACCATTTCTGTTTCTGATCCAAAACATACTGCTTTAAGTCTCTAAGTAACAAGTTTGAAATACAAAGTTTATAAACATTAAAAATTATCTTTTAATTATATATAGAGAGATCTTTATATTGTAGAAACAACAGTTGCTAGATTTTAAGAGAGGGCTATATAAAGTAGAATATTATAAACAGCTAAACCCATTTACCAAGCCTATTTAATTGCATAATTTTGCTGTTACCACAATTTTTCCCTAAGTGCTGTAGAACATTCTCTGCAGGAGGGAACTCATGCTTTCCAAAGAAATTCTATAGGTGAAGAAAAGAAGGAAGAAATCAACAATAAAATGTGCTATGCTAAATCTAAAATTCCAGAAAAGTATATAGTTATCAGTACATTCTACTACTAAACCAACCATTGTAATTAAACCGATTTATATATAAACAAACATCATATATACTTATTTACCATTAAGTTCTACCCCTTGACTAAGCGTAACACTAAACTCAGTAAATACTCAGAAGTGGAACTGTTGGATCATGTGATAATTGTAGTTTAATATTTTGAGGAAGTGTCATACCATTTTCCACAGTGGCTGCACTATTTTACATTCCCATCAGCAATGCACAAAGTTCCCAATTTCTCCACATCCTCACCAACATTTATTATTTTCTGGTTTTTTGCGGGGATACCAGCCATCCTAATGGGTATGAAGTGGGTATCCCATTGGGGTTTTTTTGTTTTTTTTTCTAATAAATTTATTTTTGGCTGTGTTGGGTCTTCGTTGTCACGTGTGGGCTTTCTCTAGTTGCGGCGAGCAGGGGCTACTCTTTGTTGCGGTGCGCGGGTTTCTCATTGCAGTGGCTTCTCTTGTTGCGAGGCACGCAGGCTTCAGTAGTTGTGGCATGTGGGCTCAGTAGTTGTGGCTCGCAGGCTCTAGAGCGCAGACTGAGTAGTTGTGGCGTACAGGCCTAGTTCCTCCACAGCATGTGGGATCTTCCCGGACCTGGGCTCGAACCCATGTCCCCTGCATTGGCAGGCGGATTTTCAACCACTGCGCCACCAGGGAAGTCCCCCCCATTGTGGTTCTGATTGCATTTCCTTAGTGACTAGTGATAATGCGCCTATTTTCATGTGCTTATTGGCCATTTGCATATCTTCTTTGGAGAAATGTCTATTCAAATCCTTTGTCCATTTTTAAATTGGGCTTTCGTTGTTGAGTTGTAGGTATTCTTTACATATCTGTACAGATAAGATATATAGATAGGTAGATACAGATACATGATAGATATATAGCTATATTCTTAATATCCTTATCAGATAATATGGTTTACAAATATTTCCTCTTATTCTGTGGGTTGCCTTTTCACTGCTGATAATGTCCTTTAATGCACAAAAGTTTTAAATTTTGATGAAGTTTAATTTATCTATCTTTTCTTTTGTTGTCTGTTTTTGGTGTCATATCCAAGAAATCAATGCCAAATCCAATGTTGTGAAGTTTTTCCTGTGTTTTCTTCTAAGAGTTTTACAGTTTTAGGTCTTACGTTTAGGTAATTTGATCCATTTTGAGTTAGTTTTTGTATACAGTGTAAGGCAGGAGTCCCCAACCTTTCTGGCACCAGGGATTGGTTTCATGGAAGACAGTTTTCCCACGGGGGTGGGGTGGGGGAGGGAGTGGGATGGTTTAGGCGGTAATGTGAGTGATGGTTTAGGGAGTAATGCAAGCAATGGGGAGCAGCAGACGAAGTTCTGCTAAGCTAGCAAGAGGCTCACCTCCTGCTGTGCGGCCTGGCTCCTAACAGGCCATGGACCGATACTGGTCCCCGGGGGTTGGGGAACCCTGGTGTAAGATAAGGGTCCAACTCTACCCCAGAGATTACAACTATATTTATCATAGTCTGATATCAACTGGTATGTGTAGAAAAGAATTAACATAGCAGGCCTGAGATGACAGTCATCCGTAGAAAGTCCTGCTTGCAAGGCTGGCCCTGGTGTCTAGGAACTTAGTTCCCACCAATCCTAGTAGTGACAAGAGTGGCTCACTGTGCCAAACTGTAGAAACAATGTAGTTTGTGCTGAACAGCTGCTTTCCTTCTGAGAGTCTGGAACCTTTGGTACATGCTAGATGTTGGATACCTATGTGCCCAGCCTCCAACAAAAATATTAGGCACTGAATCTCTAATGAGGGTAGACAACATTTCTTATGAGTTGTCGTAACTCATTACTTGAGGAAACAAGCAGGTCTTATGTGACTCTACTCGGGGGAGGACTCTTCGAAGCTTGTGCCTGATTTCCTCCAGACATCACCCTATGTGCCTCTTCCCTTTGCTGGTTTTGCTCTGTATCCTTTCATTGCCATAAGTCATAGCCATGAGTACAACTATATACTGAGTCATGTGAGTTCTCCTAATGAATCACTAAGCCTAGGGGGTGGTCAATTTATATGCTACTATTGTCATACATGTTAATTATATTAGACCCTATAAAATACCATTATTCTTGTTTTATACAGTATTAGTTGATATAAACATTTTGATCTTCAGTACATCTGCATCTCTGACCTTTCATCTAAAATCACTTTCCTTCTTCCTAGAAAACACTGTTTAGTATTTTCTTTAATACAATGGGTCTTCTAAGTAACAAATTATCTTAGTTTTTAATTGGGTAAAAATGTATTTATTTCATTTATTCTTGAAGGCTCTTTTCCTGAGTATAGAATCCTAGTTGGTAGAATTATTTGGTGGCTTCTGTTGAGAATCAGATGTCAGTTTAATTGTTGCACTCTTAACGTAATTTTTTTTCCCTCTAGCTGCTTTATAGATTTTCTTTTTGCTTTGAGTTTTCAAGAAGTTTTTTTTTTTGTGTGTGTGTGCATGTATTGCCTTTTATTTCTCTTGTGTATCCCTTATTCATAAAGCTTTGGGGCTCAATACATGGTTTTGATTGACTTTCAGCAGCTTTGCATGGTGGTCACAAGGACCATATTCAGGCAGTTTTTCTGATGCACTGAAGTCTTACTTTCCCTGCTTGGGATTTGAAAGGGATTTACTACATTTCTGGCTAATTTTTTTTCATCATTAAAAATTTTTTTTCAAATATTGTATCTGACCAATTTTCTCCCTCTTCTTTTTTTGGTTAAAACTCCAGTTGCACAAATAATTAGGCTTTCTTGGTATGTCTTTATGTTTCTTGCATTCTCTTTTGTGTTTTCCATCCTTTTACCTCTGTGTGTCATTCCATAATTTTTCTGACCTTTCTAATTCTCTAATTTGTCTAATATGCTGTAGAACCTATTAACTGAGTTATTCATTTAAGTAATTCTATTTTTTATTAATGGAATTTCCATTTTAAAAATATTTCCAGTTCTATACTAGAATTCTCAAGCCTGTCTTTTGTCTCCTTGAGCATAATACATCTGAATTAATTAGCTTTTGCTGTGTAACAAATCACCTTCAAAACTTAGTAGCTTGAAACAATGACCACCTACCATTTAGCCTCTAGTCCTGCCAGTTAGCAATGGGCTGGACTCATTTTGGTGATTTGTCTTATCTTGGTTGGGCTCACTCATGCATCTGTGGGCAGCTGCCAGGTTGGGTATGTTATCTGCTGATCTATGCTAGATTCTGTCCCATATTTAAGGGCAGCTGGCTGTAGGCTGGAATGTCTTAGCTATCCTCCATGTACAGTTGGTCCTCCATATCCGTGAGTTCTGCATCTGCAGATTCAACCAACCTTGGATTGAAAATATTTGAAAAAATTCCAAAAGGCAAAACTTGAATTTGCTGTGTTCTGGCAACTGTTTACAGCATTTATATTGTATTTACAACTATTCACATAGTATTTACAATTGTATTAGGTATTACAAATAACCTAGAGATGATCTGAAGTATACGGGAGGATGTGTGTGGGTTATATGCAAATATTAAGCCATACTACATAAGATATTTGGGCAACCTCAAATTTTGGTACCCGCGGTGGGTGGGTGTGGGGGGAGGTCCTGAAACCAATCCCCCACGGATGCTGAGGGGTGACTGTAGCCTCTTATCCTCTAGCAGGCACCCTGGGTGTCTCTATGTGGCTGCAGCAAATTTCTGAGAGAGCAGAATGATCAAGGGCTCTTGAGGACCAGGCTTGGGAATGGCATAACTTGTCAAAGCAAGTGAAAAGGTCAGCCCAGATTCAGGGGGTGGGAAAACAGACTCCACTTCTTGATCAGAGGAGCTTCCAAGTCACACTGCAAAGGGGCATGGTTATAGGGAAAGGAATAATTGTGGCTGTTTTTGCAAACAATCTATCACATACAAGTATGGTTTTTAAAAGTGTGTCTGGGGGATTCCCTGGTGGCACAGTTTAAGAATCCGCCTGCCAATGCAGGGGACACGAGTTCGAGCCCTGGTCCGGGAAGATCCCACGTGCTATGGAGCAACTAAGCCCGTGCGCCACAGCTACTGAAGTCCGTGTGCCTAGAGCCCGTGCGCCACAATGAGAAGCCACCGCAATGAGAAGCCTGCGCACCGCGACAAAAGAAAGCCCACGCGCAGCAACGAAGACCCAACATGGCCAAAACTAAGTAAATAAAATAATTAAATTTATTAAAAATAAAATTTTGATAACTCAATTAGCTGGAGTCCCTGTGGGTAATTTCTATTACCTGGTGTTCATGCTAGTTTTCATTCATGTGGTCTTATTTCATTTATGATTAGTTATTTTTGATTGTATACTCTTATTTACAAAATTATTAGTATATGCAAAAATTTTGGTAGAAACAATTTGAGGCCTAAAATGATACTACCTTCTTCCAGAGGATTCTTACCTTCATTTCTTCTAGGTGCATGGCAGAACTAGTAACCGCAGATCATCTCAATCTAACTTAGGTTCTGAAGCTGAGTTACAGTCCCTCAGAGGAACTATCTACTTCTGGTTCAAAGTTACTCCTGGAGTAGAGTAACCCATTGGTGTCCCAACTCTACTGCTAAGGCCCCACCCCCCTGGCTTCAGTGCTATCAGAAGGGTCCCTTTAAACTCCTAGCTGCCCCACATGCAAACAGTATTGGGGGAAAGTGGTCCCAAACAATGGGCATATTTCCCTGAGACTAATCTTCTCTTATACTGGCCAGATAATTTATGGTATCTTGACAGTTCTCCAGTACCTTCAAGCAGATGTCTATATATTTATTCAGCTTTTCTAACTGTTCTCCATGGAAAGTTGGCTTTACTCACCTGGACAGCTATAACTAGAAACAAATCCCCAACCATTATTTTATAAACAGGGATTCTATGTTTGTGTGTGGTAATTTAAAAATACATACACAAATTCTTTGATACACCTTTCTTCAAAAGCGTGGGCTGCACGTAGTGACTTGCATCTGATGGAATGTGGTAGAAACGACAGAGTGTGACTCCTGAAGTTAGGTCACAGAAAATACTGCAGCTTCCATCTTGCTCTCTCTCTCTCTCTCTGATGGCTCTTACTCTGAAGAAGCCAGGTGTCATGTTGTAAAGACACTCAAGCAGCCCTACGGCAAGGCCCATGTGGTGAGAAACAGAGGCCTCCCGCCAACAGCCATGGGAATGAGCCGTCTTACAAACAGGTCTTCCAGTCCCAATCAAGCCTCCTGATGACCACAGCCCAGGCCAACATCTTGACTGCAACATCACGAGAATCGCTAAACTAAAACCACCCAGCTACGCCATTCCTGAATCCTGACCTGTGAACTCTGAGATGATAAATGTTGCTTAAGCCAAACAATTTTGGGGTAATTTAACATTACCCCAAATAGTTTTGCATTAATAGTTTACAAATACAGTATGCTTGTTTTTAGCTTCTATGTTACTTTATTATTTTCAATATAATATTTTTATTTGAAAAGAAAATGGAATCCATAGCTTAAAATGTTTACTATTTAAATATGAAAGGTATGACTGACTTACCTCTTATTGCTTCTTTTCTACCTAACGGGAAGCAGAGTTTTCCAAAACAGAGGAAGTCATTCTCACAATAGCATTAACAGACAGGCCACTGAGAGAGCCTTTATGATGCATTCTAACCTCCTGAAGAGCGTTTATAATGTGATCTCTGTGCCAAAGGAAGACACGCATGAGCATCTGCCCTCTCCAAAGCAGCACATTCTAGATATGGCTACGGTACTGAAAGGAGCGGTAGTTTACTCACAACTTATAAAACCACTTAAAGTGCAATTGTAGTCACTACCTGCCAACTTTCGGATGTAGTTCAGCCAGTCTCTCCACGATCTTGGTAAAGCTACGCAGGTTCGATGTATTTGGAGGTACAAATTGAATAGGTGCATCAGGTAGTAATTTAGTGGATCCAATCTGTTTACAATTCTTCTTGACACCCTAAATAAACATTTTTAAAGTTTTATTTAAGTCAGTAACGATTACACAGAAATAATCCAGTTTATTCTAAATTTAAAAATTACAAATAGTAAAATCAAAATTCCTAAGATATTTACGTTGATTTGGGATTAGTTTTTCTACCAAGTAATTTTACTTGAGATGTATTCAGGGCCATTTATTTAAAAAATGCCAAATACATGATGAAGTATAATATATGGGCTATGTCGAAATTAGCTTTTCTCAAACAGGATTCTCATCTGATCCACAGAACACAAAAAATGATGTTAACTATTTTCTCAATTTTCCCTAAGATAGGACATAACTATTCCATTCTAGGTGCGTAGGAGAGAGAGTCATTTGCTATATACAATGGATATCTTAGGCTTAGGACATGAAGGCTGAATTCTCTTACCCAACCTGACAGAGAAAGGCTGGTCTACATAGTAATTATATGTACATATTTATATCGTATATTCTATATCTTATTTACTAAATGTTCAATGTACACAAACTATATGCCCAGAACATGCTGGAGTGGGGGGTGGGGTGGGGAAACTAGTGCTATAAAAAAGAACCTCCATCACTTATGTATCTTATAATTCAACTGAAGAGACAAAATTAAAATGATCAATTAATTACTATTAGCCATGCAAGTAGGATATAAATTATATGAAACCACTGTACATCCCATACAAGTTCAACAAAGGAGGAGTGGATACGTTCAAACCTAGATGAAACGTCAGGGTAAGATATACAAAATATTAGATCTGTCACATCAGAATAGTACATATTTTACTTATTTGCTTATTGCCTTATCTCCTTCATTAGATTTAAGCTCTGTAACAGCACAGATTTTTGTCTGTTTTGTTCACTGCCTCTTTCCCAGTGCCTACAATAGTGTACACAGTTGGTATACTGTTTATTGAATAAATAATTTTGGGATACAATAAGTTTAAATAGTAGTTGGAACCACAGAGAGGATGGGTTTCCCAAGAAAGAGCCAAACTGCTAGTAAATAACAGTAGCTACTATTTATGGAGTACATTCTCCATGACAGGCACTGTTCCAAAGAATTTTCTGAATTAAACTCATTTAAAGCTCACAACATTTGTGAGGCAGGAACACTTACCCCCATTTTATTTTTTATTCTTTTTAAATGACTATTTATTTTATTTATTTATGGCTGCATTGGGTCTTCGTTGCTGCATGTGGGCTTTCTCTAGTTGCGGTGAGCGGGGGCTACTCTTCGTTGCGGAGCATAGGCTTCTCATTGTGGTAGCTTCCCTTGTTGCAGAGCACGGGCTCTAGGAGCGCAGGCTTCAGTAGTTGTGGCACTCGGGCTCAGTAGTTGTGGCGCACGGGCTTAGTTGCTCCATGGCATGAGGGATCCTCCTGGATCAAGGCTCGAACCTGTGTCCCCTGCATTGGCAGGCAGGTTCTTAACCACTGTGCCAGCAGGGAAGTGCCTATCCCCATTTTAAAATAAGGAAGCTCAGACACAGAGGGCAGTAACTCGCCGAGCCCATGAGTAGGTAGCAAAGCCAGGTTATGAATCTGTTGTTCTTAATCATCACTACCTCTTATTATAGACAATAAATATTTTCTAAATGAATGAACATAATGAAAAAATGTTGAGAATCTGAGAAGAAAGGTGACAATAAACTGCTAGAAAAGTAAGAGTATAGTTTAACAAAGACAGCAGTAAGAGCTGCCCTGTCCACACACTCTAAGACAACATACTCCTACCCTAGCCCACGGTGCCCTATTTATTTATGACACATAACCTTCCCTCTACCAACTCCATGACCTGCTTCCTCAGCTAACAAGACCAAGAGTGGTGTTACCTGAACTCATGAACACCAAAATCATGCGCTGGATCAGACTCCCTGTCTAAAGAATGTGGAATTGGAACAGAGCAAACGAGTTAGCAAATGATGACAGGAGCTTGAACTGAAAAGTACTGTAGAGTTAGAGTTAAGCAAAATAAAGCCTAATGGAGGAAGAGAGAAGTCACGAGCTGACAGAGAAAGCCAGTGTGCAGAGAGAAACAGGAGGATGGAGCTTACAGGCATGCAGAGGCAAGAAACCAGGGGCACTACCTGAGAGAGGCAGGGAGGAGCCATAGCTCCCAAATTTCCAGCTCAAGCGCCCGTAGCCTGACTGCCTGTTTCCTTCCTTCCTATTGTGGACTGAGGTTATGCACCAAAAAACCCATCCTAAACACGAAGTGTCACTGAGATGAAAGGAAAAGAGATGAAAGGAAAAGAGTTGAAAGAAAGGAATGACCGGCACCAAATAGGCTAAGTGGTCAAAAAGAAGGTAGATAGGGCGAAAGACCAATAAAAATGTCATTAGTGACTATAGAAAGAGCACTGTAAATAAAATTTTAGAGACTGGGGTCAGATTATTAGGATGAAGAAGAGAAACAATCAAAGAAACCCAGACATTGGGTATAAACTACCTGGTTGGGAAGTTTGGCAGGGAAAACACAGAACAAATAAGGACGGTAACTTCAAAAGAATGAAAAGTCAAGTGAAAATGTGGTTCGGATTAAGAAGAGTTGTGCGTAACTGTGAGTGGAGAAAGGTCTGTGAGTACAGAAATGGCACTAATGGTACAGAAAAATAATGGGATAACTCCAGGAATTAGGAAAGGATAGGGTAAAGGACATAGGGAAAAGAGATCCCTTTATCTTATTGTTATGGAAAAAACCAAAATTCAGTTATTCAACAAATATTTATTCTTTCATCCATTTATTAAAAAGGAATTTTCTCTGATCTGTAGAGTCAAACTAATTCCAGTAAAAATCCAAGGACTTTTCTAATAGATAGTGACAAGCAGAATTATGACATTTATACAGAAAGGCAAAGAGACTAGAAGAGCCAAAATAAATTTTGAAAAAGAATGAAGTTGGACTTACTATTTCAAGACTTACTATAAAGCTATTATGATCAAGATAGTGTAGTACTGGTGGAAAGTTTAAGAGATAGAAGAGAACAGAGAGTCTAGAAATAGATCCACACAAATATGGTCAATTTTTTTGACAAAGGCACAAAGATAATTCAGTGGAGACAGGATAGGCTTTTCAACAATGATGCTGGAACAATTCCATACACAACACAAAAACACAACCAAAAAACCAAAACCACCTCAATTCATATCCCACACATTATAAAATTAACTCAAAAGCTTTGTGACAATGGGTTATGCAAAGATTTCTTAGATACAACATTAAAAACACAAGTTAAGGGACTTCCCTGGTGGTGTGGTGGTTAAGAATCCGCCTGACAATGCAGGGGACATGGGTTTGATCCCTGGTCCAGGAAGATCCCACATGCTGCAGAACAACTAAGCCCGTGTGCCACAACTACTGAACATGTGCTCTAGAGCCCGCGAGCCACGACTACTGAGCCTGTGAGCCACAACTACTGAAGCCTGTGCACTGCAATTACCAAGCCCATGTGCTGCAGCTACTGAAGCCCATGCGCTCTAGGGTCCTCATGCTGCAACTACTGAGCCAGCATGCTGCAACTACTGCAGCCCGCGCACCTAGAGCCCGTGCTCCACAACGAGAAGCCACCGCAACGAGAAGCCCACGCACTGCAACAAAAAGTAGCCCCCACTCGCCACAACTAGAGAAAGCCCGTGTGCAGCAACGAAGACCCAACACAGCCAAAAAACCCACAAAAAAACAAACAAAAAACCCCCCACAAGTTAAAAAAAAAAACAGCGACAAACTGCAATTGGTTAAAAATTAAAACTCCTGCTCTGAGAATGACACTATTAAAAGAATGAAAAGACAAAGTACAGGCTGGGAAAACGTATTTGCAAAGTACATACGTATCTGATAAATGACTTATATTCAGAATATTAAAAAACTCACAGAACTCAGTAAGAAAATGCATAAAGCTAAGTGAAAGAAGCCAGACTAATAAGGCTATATAATATTCTACTCACAGGAGATTCTGGAAAAGGTAAAATTATAAGAACAGAAAACAGAGCAGAGCACAAGAGAATGTTTTGGGAAGATGGAACTGTTCTATACCTTGATTGTGATGATGGTTACATGCCTGTGGCATATGTCTAAACTCACAGACAGCAAAAAGAGCGAATTTTACTATATGTAAATTTTAAAAAATCTATGGAATGCCTATAGGATGCCAGGCATTTTGCTGCGCAGTGGAGAGACAAGAGTGAATAAGTCAACTTTATCACCTTCCATGTGGCGTTTAAAACCTCAACGTGGTAAAGATGAGAGCATGCATAATAAAATGACTATATTTTATGGTTTAAATAATTATGAGATGAGGTTAGCTGTGAAAAAAAGAATGATGAAAGTGTTAAGTAGCTACTTACAGAGTAACACTATCCAAGAATAAAGAGATACAAAGACTGAAAAGCATTGGCAGAGAGCCTAGTTACAGAGAAACGCTGTCTCTGCGGCTAGGCCTGTAAAGATCTGTGCTTCCTCCAGGGACGACTGGGGTTGTACAAGAGCAGGCTAGGGCGGATCCAATGTTAGGCACAATTCAGACTAATGTCCTTATTCCCACCTCAAGACTGCTGTCCTGGAGTTACCTGTCCTTCAAAGCTACTTATCGCAGTACAGTGTATATATGAAGACCATTTAAGGGCTTGATCAAGAAAACTAACCTTTTGGTCAAAAGCGAAAAACTCACTGTCTTGCTCAGATCCCAGCTGCTGCCTCGGCCTAGTTCTAGGCAATCTAGAAACAGAGGAGGCTGAGTTGACTTCTTTGCTGATGTTTTTCTCCAAATTACTGAAACTAACTTTATTTCCATTTTTGGACGAAAGTGGTGATGTATATTCTCCAGGAGTTTTGACAAGCCGCACATTTACTGATTTCCCATTTATTTCTGTACCATTCATTTCCTTCACAGCCAGCTTCGCATCATTGTTTTTTTTTAAAGCAAGAGATGCATATCTAAAATATAAAAGCAGAAAACCAAAAGGTTCTTTGTTAATGACTTTAAATGGCCTCAAACTTCATTGTGTAACTACTGGCTAGCATATACCTTTTATAAGAATAACTGCTCTTAAAAATAAGTTACTATACTTACCTTGGGATCAGAAGAATATTAAGATAACTAAATACAAAAAATTAAAGATGGGAAATAAAAGGTAGTTAGTATTTCTTCTGAATTATCACCTGTTAATTTTATATTAAAATGTAATGTAGGGCTTCCCTGGTGGCGCAATGGTTGGGAGTCCGCCTGCCAATGCAGGGGACGCGGGTTCGTGGCCCGGTCTGGGAAGATCCCACGTGCCGCGGAGCGGCTGGGCCCGTGAGCCATGGCCGCTGGGCCTGTGCGTCCGGAGCCTGTGCTCCGCAACGGGAGAGGCCACATCAGTGAGAGGCCTGCGTACCGCAAAAAAAAAAAAAGTGTAACATTTGCAAAGCTGATATATGACACAGTTGCACAGATTAGTGTTCTCGGGACAACTGGTTATCCATACCAAAAAATTAAACTTAATCCCTATACACAAACATAACCTCCGGATACAGAGAAGGCATAAAGGTGAAAGGCAAAATTTAAAAACATTTAGCAGAACACAGAAGAGAATGTCCTTATGGCCTTGTAGTGAAAAAATATGCAGTCCAAACAGAGTTGGAAAATCTAACCAGAATTTTAGCCATAAAATTGAGAGAGCTGGGCAAGAGCCATCCTTCTGGAAGTGCCAGCTCCAGACAGTGTCAATGGAAGGATATACGCCAAGTCTGATGAGCAGCTGCCTCCAGAAGATGGGACTATGGATCAATTTTTATAACCTCCTTACACTTTTGTATTTAACTGTACTTCCTAAATTTCCACACAGAATGTAGAATACTTCAAAGTAATAAAGAACCATAAAGTTTCTTTTTTTCCAAAGGATTCAACAAGACACTAAAAGAATCTTTCACATCAAGTAATACTCCTAGGAGTACAACACTACTTTAATATAACAAAATATATTAACAACATATTAATTAATAGGTCCAAGAAAAGCATATGATCTTAAGTGAATCCATTTAAGACAAAATTAAACACTTATTTTTAATAAATTTCAACCCAACTACAAATAGGATCCTTTTTTAATTTATAAAGGTTTTCATATCTGAAATAAAGAGCTATCATTTTTTGTGATAAAATAGTAAAGGCATTTCCATTAAGCTATCACCATTCTTATTTGATACTTTTGAATGTTCTGATGTCACAAAACAGGAGGTTAACAACACACATACTGGAAATGACTATATGTAGATGATATAACCATCTACCGAAAAAATAAAAAAGGATCAACTAAAAAGTAATTAAAATAAAAAATAATAAAATTAAATATAATTTTCTGAGTACCTACTATATGGCAGCCTTTATTTCTACTGGTTTACTTATGTATCTCATAATAGTTCCACAGTAATGCTATGTAGGTACTATTATTATCCTCACTTTATAGATGAAGAGCCTCAGATACAGAAAGGTTAAGTAACTTGCCCAAATGTATTCATCACGTTACCGACGAAGCTGAGACATGAACCCAAGACACTTGCTGTAGAGCCCATTCTCTTAACTAATGCACTCGACTGCCCCCATGAAATGGTATGAAACAAGATAACTGCAGAAAAATCAATAACTCTCCTATATCTCATTAGTAACAAGTTAAAAAGTATAATGAAAGAAAGATCTGATTGAGAACAGCACCAATTAATGACTGTAGCTATTTGTCAATGTGTATCCCTCTACTAGGCTGGGAAACCCCCGCGGGAATGGCGCCTGGCTTAATCACCACTGTGGTTCATGTTCAGTACAGAACAGACCTCTGTTACAACCTAGGGCATACCCAGTAAATGTACATTCACTGAATCTGGGAAACATACCTGTAATTAGGAGAAGAATCATAAATTGAAATGTCAGAAATTTCATATTTCTGGAAATGAGACCTTAAATCAGCCTAAAAGAAGATAAATAAAAGTTTGTGAAAGGTAGAAAAACAATCAAAATATGAACAATTAATAGATTTGAAAGTGAAGTTCAAAAAATAAATCCTGGCATACCTCAGACACTGAAGGGCAGAGCCCACCAACATGTATCAAGTAACCTTTATCTCTTCGTAAGGGTTCAACATTCTTCATTTCTGCTTGAAGATAAACATACAACAGAAGATAATCATTATTTTATCAATATTTTTAAGAGAAAATGTGAAAATTGTTAAGTATTTCATTTTTTATTATCAAAAAGATTATTATAAAGTTATTAGCAAGTATCAGCACTAGGCTGAAGATTAAGAGCTTGGAGTACAGTGTCAAGATTTCTGGGCTTTAATCATATGTTAAAAACAAAGAGGTTGGACTGATTGATACTTAGTCTCTTGTGACTCAAAGATGGATCAATAAATAGGTAGTCCTGGCTGTCTGATGGAAACTGAGAAGCTTTTTCTGTTCACTATGTACCCCATACCTGCGAAGTGCCTGATGAGGGTTTAGAGGAAAAGAATGCCTGAAGGAATACTGATGCTGGACTAGAGTAGGGAGAGAGAATGGTGGGCCTCTATCTACGAACTAAATCTTGGATTTAAGCTTTTAGCAGACAGTTTTCTGAAAGAGAAATGAACATTTTAAACTGATTTACTCTTAAAAAAAAATGACATCCAAATGGCCGATTTTCTCATTTTTCATATTTAAAAATATGGAATAAAATATTATTTTACAAACAGGAATAAAATATTAAAACAGTGCAATCCCCCAAAATAATACAGAAGAAGATAAGCACTATTTTATAAATGAGCTAGGTTAGGATTTCTTGGTAAATTGTTAAGAACCAACCTAGTGTAAACTTCGGATCCTCTTTGTCTTGTACTATTTGATTTTCTTGTATTCCTGAGAAGTCAGCTCCAGTCACGTTCTCTTTAGCATCAAACCAGTCTTCACTTATTTCTCGGTAATTTGTGGAGTCTGAGAAATTGAACACACTTAGCAAGGAACTATGTACAATGTTTAACCGTGAGAAGTTATCTGAGTGATCTGCTTCCCAGTTTTACTTTAATTAACACTGATTCCTAGCTTATTAAAAGCCTTACTTTTCTGATTTTTAATTATCCTTTATTGAAGAAGAGATTTATCTTTACAGACAGAATAACAATGAACATCTTTAAAAACGGGTTAAGCCGTGCCGCAAGTCTTTATTTCACTAAATAAGGATCTTTCTCTTCTCATTGAGGACAAAACTAAAAAACAAAACAAAAAACCCATACAATTTACAGGGATACAAACTGGACAGAAAAAAGAATTTTCAAAATGGAAAACAAAAACCAGAAGAACAAAAGTCTGTATTATTATTTGGCATTATCAGATATATTAAGTAACCTTAAAGATATCAAGTAGATGTAACAAGAACATACTTAACATTCATAATCTGAATGATGCCATTCA
This sequence comes from Aethalodelphis obliquidens, assembly GCF_003676395.1. NCBI lineage: Eukaryota > Metazoa > Chordata > Mammalia > Artiodactyla > Delphinidae > Aethalodelphis > Aethalodelphis obliquidens. Next base: position 2,982,880 of record NW_020837946.1, read on the forward strand.
ATTAAAAATATTTACTTTAACTTAATAGATGGGCACGAGGGGTATTTTAAATCTTATTATCTGCTTTCTGGCAATGACACAAGACAAACATTTTTATACTGACCTTTATCATCAAGTTTTAGTTGACTAAAGTCTATATCTACATCACCATTTTTTAAACCATCCTCTTTGGGTGATGTATCTTGTTTAGGATGACTACTGTCAGGTAATAGAGACATCTGAGAATTAAAATAATAAAAACAACTATAATATATAAGGAGTAACAGTTATTGCACTCTATGTGACAAGTATGCTTCACTGGCATTATTTACCCTCACAACAACAAAGACTATGAGACAAAGTCATTATCGCCCCAGTTTATGGGTGAGCAAACTGAATCGAAGTAACCTGTTGCTTTATGTCTGTCACACAATGAGAATTATGATTTGAAACTAGTCTATGTATAGTGACTGTATGCGCTAACACCACCATTATTTAGCAAAGTGTGGCATCCACACACTAGAAGTACCTGAGATGATTTTTGGAGCTGCACATGTAAGTATTTTTCACATTAACATCAACAGTTATATATTTAATGTGTGCTTATGTACCTTTCATTAATGGGGAGTGATATTTCTTTCTCATACATAATAAGTTACTCTTCACAGATAAATTTTTTAAAAGAGGAGAATAAGTTAAAAAGTACAAATCAAATAACATTACAGGTAACACCTGGCTATGAAAAATTGTGAAGATGGTACATAAGTAGCTGAAATTTAGAAACACTACACTATACAATGCTGGCTTTCATGCATAACTTAATTTAGTAAGGTGGGTATTAAAATGTAATCCTAACAAAGTAGATATTGTTTTAGAGCCAAAATTAAGATTATAAAAATGTTATATCTGCATCTTTTACTTTTAAAAAGATTTATTATTCTGCCCAAATAAGCAGGTTACATCATTGCTACCTTTACAATGATGAAAAAAATAAAATAGTGAAAAAACAAAACCTCTCCAGAACATTATATATCATTAAATGGACAAGTTGTTTAAGCAAACTATGTAAGAAATTTGAAGATAAAAAAAATCTGGTTTTAGACCTGTTAATTCTTTGTGGATAACTGAGATTTTGTTTTTTTAAAGAGCAGAACAATGGAATAAATAATTTGCTAAAATAATTTACTTTTAATCATTTATCTTAATAGAAAGGAATATAAATCAATCAAGTATTTATCTCACTTTTGGCTTTGGGATGCATCTTATTCTTTAAGACTACCCAAATAATAATATAACCTCAGGGTTAAGACTAAAGTCAGAAAGTAGAAACAAACTTGAGGGGACCTCCCTGGTGGTGGCCCAGTGGTTAAGAGTCCGCCTGCCGATGCAGGGGACACGGGTTCGTGCCCCGGTCCAGGAAGATCCCACATGCCACGAAGCGGCTGGGCTCGTGATCCATGACCGCTGAGCCTGCGCGTCCGGAGCCTGTGCTCCGCAGTGGGAGAGGCCACAACAGTGAGAGGCCCGTGTACCGCAAAAAAAAAAAAAAAAAAAGAATCCGCCTACCAATGCAGGGGACATGGGTTCGAGCCTGGTCCGGGAAGATCCCACATGCCGCGAAGCAACTAAGCCTGTGCACCACAACTACCGAGCCTGCGTTCTAGAGCCCATGAGCCACAACTACTGAAGCCCGTGCCTAGAGCCCGTGCTCCGCAACAAGAGAAGCCACCGCAATGAGAAGCCCACGCACCGCAACGAAGAGTAGCCCCCGCTCGCCACAACCAGAGAAAGCCTGCGCACAGCAATGAAAACCCAACGCAGCCATAGATAAAAATTAAAAAAAAAGAAACAACCTTCATTTTTCCTACTCCATTGATAATGGAATATAACTCATGTTTCTCTATCACTTCACTGTTTGCAGAGTGCTCTTACACAGATTGTTATCTGACAAACACTTCCTTGGGGGAACAAGAGAGATTAAGAAAATCTACGAAAGGCACTTAAAAATCATTTTCATCATTTCAGCAAAGGAGGAATGAAAACTTTGCCCTGTCTAAAATAAATGGGGGAAGAAAATAAATGGGATATTATTATTTTAATTAATTATTTATTTTTGGCTGCATTGGGTCTTCGTTGCTGTGCGTGGGCTTTCTCTAGTTGTGGTGAGCGGGGGCTACTCTTTGTTGCAGTGTGTAGGCTCCTCATTGCGGTGGCTTCTCTTGTTGTGGAGCACAGGCTCTAGGCGTGCGAGCTTCAGTAGTTGTGGCTCGTGGGCTCTAGAGCGTGGGCTTGATACTTGTGGCGCATGGGCTTAGTTGCTCCCCGGCATGTGGGATCTTCCTGGACCAGGGCTAGAACCCGTGTCCCCTGCATTGGCAGGCGGATTCTTAACCACTGTGCCCCCAGGATATTATTTTATACTATCTCATGCGATGAAGGCATAACCATATTAGTTTTTACTACATTGCATTAACACGATGGGGGCCAAAAATTACGATTTGCCAGAGACACTCAAGGTTTATACCAATCGTCATGTTGAACTGTTAACATCACTACCTTTTTTCATCCTCAGAAGTCTCCTGATTTTTTTTTTTTTTTTTTTTTTTTTTTTGCGGTATGCGGGCCTCTCACTGTTGTGGCCTCTCCCGCCGCGGAGCACAGGCTCCGGACGCGCAGGCTCAGCGGCCATGGCTCACGGGCCCAGCCGCTCCGCGGCATGTGGGATCTTCCCAAACTGGGGCACGAACCCACATCCCCTGCATTGGCAGGCGGACTCTCAACCACTGCGCCACCAGGGAAGCCCAGAAGTCTCCTGATTTGATGATAAATTATGTGGTCATCTTACCCAACATATACTACTGACATCCGTTTGATCAGGACATTACGCTCCTTCTAATCAGTTATATCCCTCAAATGGCAGTACACAAAATAAGCCAGCTGAGTGAAAAGAAGGATGCGAGAGCTTCTAAAAATTATAGTTTACTTTGTGCAAGCCATAAGATTAAAGATTTACACTTGATGAACTACTCTAAAAAAATCTCACTTGAGAGAGTGTCTTTTTCAGGCTTGAAGAACCATCAACATCACGTGTACTTTGATTATCTAGTTCAGAATCTGCTCCTGAAAAGCTAAACAGATAAACATTTCATTAAAGCATTTATCAATGTTCTGAATAAGGACCAAAATAGAAAACAAAGTTAACTGAATTAGCAATGTTTAAGATCTAATGAATTCTAAATTAGATGAAAACATAACTTACATATGTGATTCTTCTTTCATTAGCTGGAAAGAAAGAAAAGGGAAGAAAAAGCTTTTAGCGTAAAATGTTTTCTGTCTAAATGAAGTAAAAATTTTATTCCTAAAACATAAATACATACCCTGGAAGCAAAAGCAGAGAAGGTAGATAATAATTTTGATTCTACCGACAGTGGAGGCAGCTCTTCCAGTGGTATACCCTTGTTTATCTTTTCTTTCAAATTCACATATCTAACTTTCAAGTCTTCTAAAACTGTCAGTAGAGCTGATCCTAATTCTTTCTTAGTAGAATTACTTGATAAATTCCTGTTCAAAAGTTACATTCACAAAACTAAATTACTTAGGCCAAGCCACCCATTTAAAACTAATGTCAAATTATACACTTAATTCTAACTCTACTAGATCCCTAAAATGTTTTCTTTTAAATGTTTAGTAAAAGAAAATGAATCATAGAAGATGTGTTTTTCCAGGGGCAAGATAAGCAATCCTTGGTATACATATAAGCCAGACAGAATGTGGTCGAATGTCACAAAAAACCCTCCAACTGACTTCATCCGAACTTGGACTTTATAAAGAAAACCTGAATCTGTCTTTTTACTGGATTCATCATTCCAATGTGCACTGTTGCCTCTCCAGGAAATTACAATGTACTACTTTTTAAAGTCTATTACCCCTAGGCCAGTTAACAAACCCAGTTATAATCCACCCCTCTTCTGCCCTTTAAAAATGAAAACTAAAGAAATTTTCTAGAATAAACTTAAAGTTAGTGATAAATTTCTAGGAAGATACAGATTTAAAATTAACAATCACCTATAACTATAAATAGAGAATAACCTTTAAAAATTGTGAATCACTATGATGTACACCTGAAACATACAATACTGTAAATCAACTGTACCTCAATAAAAAAGCAGATTAATAAACAAACCCTAACAATCACCTATTTAGTCCTTCTCTATTTTCCATTACAAGTTTGTAAATATCACTGCAATGGTGATGACACATTTGATAGTGAACATTTAAAAGGTGCAACTCTGCTTTGATGGCTCTCTGCATTATTTGCTGACAGCACTTTGATGGCAAATTCTTCTCCATCTCTTTAGAAAGTTGAGGTTCCCTTTGAAATAAAAAAATTGGATTAGGTAAGATTCCAAATATTTTTCTGTGTTGATGACATACCTCCAGAAACATATTTAAGATTTCTTACATTTCTCTGTCAAGTTTAAATCAATTTCTACTAAAGATGGAAAGGCTGCAGAAAACAAGGATGTCAAGAGTCAATGCTAAATATCTTCTTTTTAGGACTTCCCTGGTGGAACAGTGGTTAAGAATCCGCCTGCCAATGCAGGGCACATGGGTTCGAGCCCTGGTCCGGGAAGATCCCGCACGCCATGGAGCAACTAAGCCCGTGCACCACAGCTACTGAGCCTGTGCTCTAGAGCCCACGAGCCACAACTACTGAGCCCGCGTGCTGCAACTACTGAAGCCCGCGTGCCTAGAACCCGTGTTCTGACCACAATGAGAAGCCCGTGCACCACAATGAAGAGTAGCCCCTGCTCACCGCAACTAGAGAAAGCCCGTGGGCAGCAACGAAGACCCAACGCAGCCAAAAATAAATAAATAAATAAATTTATTAAAAAAATAAATATACTCTTTTTAGAATTCAAGAGAGTAAATAAGTCTCAAATTCATACTTCATTTTACCAAGAAAAGAATTCTAAAGTAAAGTACTAATTTATCCAGAATCAACAGATTTTTCAACCTATATCAAGCACTGGCCAGCATTTTTAAAAGTTATAAACATTCTGGAGGGAAACTGTTTTTAAATGTTATCTTTTAAACAGAAAATATAATTTACATCTTTCTTAATAATAATAATGCTTATGTTATTATAAGCAAACATTTTGCTGTTATAACAAAAAGCTCCAAAATCACTACCTCTTTGAATGTTAATAGTTCTTCCCTTGCTAATACCGGCCACTTCTAACTATTCTCGATACATCTGCCTCTGGAAACCAACTTTTCTATTTAATTTTATAGGACTAGATACCAGATCAAACTCATTAGAAGAATAAAGGATGAATGAAGGAAAAAGCAAATGATCTCAGAGCATGAAAACCAATCTGACTTCTCAGAGACTTCTCCCTTTCCTCTCCCCCACCACCTGGTTCTCCATGGATGCAAAGTAAATTATACAACGAATTAAAATACCCCAGTAAATGTATCTGTTTACTTCTTCAAATATATGATGTTTTCCAAATGTGCTATTTTGTTTTGGACTACAGGGGATCAAATGAAAGAAAACGAAAGTAATAAATCAGTGTGGGTTTGGGTTGGATAAATAAAGAAAAGATGCCATGAGTTTTTCTGAAGGAATTATTCAGACTGAAATCTCAGTAAGTGGAAAGCTTTAATATTCTACATTGTTCTAGTATTTATTTCTTTCAAGACAAATAGCTGAAGCAGACGATCTCTTCAAGTCACTCCTGGCTATTCTATATGGTTAAGTACCTACACAAAAAGCAAATTACTATTTTGATCATATGTCTGACTTACCTTTCAGAATGTTTCTTTAAGTCTGTGAAATCAAATGTTTTCCTTAATTCCAGGGAATCCTGAAAACATGATTTAAGATCAAATTAGACATATACGACAAACAATAATACATGATGTATCTGGTAAGATGTAAAATCCAACTTCTAACTGACTTCGTGGCAACAGCTGCCAACAGAGAAGAAGAGCTGGGAGCAATCTGTTCACCTTTTTCCTTCATCCAGCATTTTCTCACAAAAGCCTCAGAAACCCCTGATATAATTCAGTGAACCAAAATATTCACATTAGCCTACAGTGCCTCTTTATAAAGTCAAATAAATTTTTATTATTAATCATATTGGTTTTACCTTATTCAGGAAATTTCCCTTAGGTTTTAAACTGTCAACGGAGACAGATTTCCCCAAAGATCCTTTTGTCATAGCCATCTGTGGATCTTCATTATCTTGACTGTATGCCCAATCTGTGTTACATGCCACACTTCGTTTCTCACTTTGCCACTCATCAGGCCATTTTTTATTTATCATTGTTATCTCTGTGTTGCTTGATGTAGATACTACAGAAGATCTTGTGCTCGTCGCCCTGCTTGTTGTGAAACAAGCCCTAAAATCAGTGCTAACATCCACTGTTTGATTAACTGTGACTGTACAACTTGCTACATCTGTAACTGATTTGGGACATGGTCCTTCCATATGGTGAAAGCAAGCTTTATTTGTGGTATTGCCATTAGCAGCTCTTAGGGAGTTACCTTCTTCTATTGCCTGGTTATCTCTGATTGCAGACCTTGGTAGAGTAACAGAAAAATCTAAGGCTGGGTTAGGGGTGTTTTCTAGGCTTTTATAACATGCAGAAATTACTGAATCATCAAAAATAGAGGTCCAGGAACTTTGACGATCTTTATAGGGCTGGAGTAATGTCTCCAAAACTTTGTCTTGTGGTAATGTGCTTGGATTTTCAAGGTGCTGTAACGTTTTTTCCTCAACAACTGAATTTCCACAAAAATCTTTACTTTTAGTTACTTGAGCCTTCACTTTGCCAGTATAAATTTTAGTTTTTAATGCTTTTTGAGGGTTCAAGAAACCACTCTTAGATTGAGATTCCCGGTGTTCAAGAGGACTACCCTTTAGTACAATTGCATCAAATACTGTGTGGTACATTAAACTAGTATCTTGTTCCATACACTTTCCATGTTTTGGTTCATGATATTCTCTTAACATAACAGAATTCTGAAATTTGGAGACATGAGGTGAACCTTCTTGTCCATAAACATCAGCTGAATCTAAAGAGGTGCTAGAATTACTTTCTAATTTAACATGATTATCTTCTAGATTGCTAGCACAATTAACTCCATAACCTGAACTTCTTAGTCCCCAAACTTCCAGATTAGATATGTTTAATGTTTTTGCTTGGTCCAAAGATAAATGGTTCTCTATATACTCGTGTTCTTCTGCGCTGTGATACTCCTGCTGCGAGTCATCATCTAGATCGTGCTTCTGCACATCTCCAGAATCATCATCTGAAATCTTGTAGATTCTTTCCAAGCCAACAGTCTTATTACCTCGATGATTCAAAATATCAAAAGACACCTCCTTTCTTTTCTGCATTTCATAATCGAATTCTGAATTTAAATGAATAAGACTTTCATTCTTCAGTTTTGACTCTGAATGATGTATAGAGTAGGTTTCATTCAGGAAAGCGTTGTCAATACTACCTTCAAACTCACTTGACTGAGAGTGAGTACTCTCCATCTTAGTATTTGGACTCACAGTAAAAGATGGCTCCAATAACTCTATTTTGTCAATATTGCTGACTTCTTTGTCATTAGCTCTTTTTTCTAATGCCAAGGAATCCCAGTCATAATCAAGAAAAGTCAATTTGGCTTCTTTACAACCATCAGGAGATAACAAATTTTCTTTTTGACGATTAGAAGGCTCATCTGATTAAAAAAAAAAAAGGATAAAATGTTAGCAGAAACATTACAGAATTTAAACACAAGACCTTAGATGTAATCTGGCCTAAGCTCTTTCCAATGTAAGAATATACTTTTTACATTATCCATAACAAATATCCCTAAATAGTTGCTGCTATGGACTGAACTGTGTCCCCCTCAAAATTCATATGTGTTGAAGCCCTAACTCCCCATGTGGAGACAGGGCCTCTGGGAGGTAATTAAGGCTAGATGAGGTCATGAGGGTGGTGGCACCCTCAAAATGGGATCAGTGCACTTATGAGAGAAGAGATACCACAGAGCTTGCTCTCTGTTTCTCTCCACCATGTGAGGACACTGCAAGAAGGTGGCCAACTACAAGCCAGGAAGAGAGCCCTTACAAGACCTGACCATGCTGGCAGCCCCGTTTGGACTTGCAGCTTCCAGAACTGTGGAAAAAAACCAAATATCTGTTCTTTAAGCCACCTCCATGGTATTGTGCTATAGTAGCCCCAGCTGACTAAGATAGGAGCTAAGATTCTTCTTGAACTCTTTCAGTGGCAAAGCATTTACTATTTAGAAGGCAGTCACTCCCTTTGTAATCTTTGGGTGCCTCCTAGTGTCCTAATATCAACCTTAGGCACTGCAGAAATAAAACGAAGAAGACGTGGGTGCTGTACCATGCTGCTGATTAGCAGGTAAATGCTTAAGAAAGGAGAAGTAGATGTCAGAGAAAACTGTACATTTAAAAAGTGTTTTGAAACAAAATAGTTATTTTAGGCAAATTAAACAGCACTACAAAGTTAGCTGGGTGAAAAAACATGGCATTTTCAGGAAATTATAAGCCAGCTTGCCTGGAGTGAAATAGCTCTAAGGGAGTGAAAGGAGCTATGAACAGAAAGAGGCCTTTTATGAGGTGTTAAAGAGTCTGGTTCTTATCCTAACACGGAGGACCACTGAAAGCTTCTTAAAAGGGTAGTCATGTGAATGCAACTGAGTTTAGACACCTCTGGCAACAGTAAGAATGAAGGCTTGAAGGGGGAGACTGAAGGGAGACAGACCAAGAGTACAGAAACGGGACTGGAAAAGAAGAGACTAGTATAAAAGTTCCACAACTGACAAGACTTGGTGATCAATTAGAAATGGTAGATAAGGGAGAGAGAGATTAGTGGCTTTCAAATACATAGTTTTTTTCTTTAAGAACACAATCAGAAACACGTTTTATATCAAGATCTAGCATATATGTGTCTGTATAAGTGAAACAAAAATTTTACAAAACAGTAATTACTCCAATTATGTCCAATATTCTGCTATTTTCTAGTCTATTTCATTTTATTAAAAAAAAAGCTGATCACAATCAGCTAAGCTGACTTCATGACTCATCAGTTAGCTACCACCTGCTTAAATATCTTTCTAGGATAATGCTAAGGGTTACAGCTTGGTATTACAGATGAGTGGGAATATCTGGTGCTAAAGAGATAGGGACTTCACGGAAGAGGAGATTTAGAAGATGAAGAGGAAAAGCAAGGGGCTGGGGAGGGAGGTGGAGGAAGAAGATAATGAATTCAGTTCCAGGCAAGTGGAGTTTAAGGTTAGAGATAAAACACCCAGATGTGAATGTCTAATAAGCTGTTATAAATATGGGGTTGGAGCTAAGGACAGTAGGGTCAGATGCAATTATAAATTCATGTGCTGATTGTGTTTTTCTTAGAGATTTGTATAGGAGTTCATGATATATTCTGGATACTAGGTGTTTGTTTTTCACATTTATAATATAAGTGACTTTCCCCCAGTTTACTGGCTATATATATTTTTTTTTTTTTTGCGGTACGTGGGCCTCTCACTATTGTGGCCTCTCCCGTTGCGGAGCACAGGCTCCGGACGTGCAGGCTCAGTAGCCATGGCTCACGGGCCCAGCCGCTCCGCGGCATGTGGCTCCTCCAGGACCGGGGCACGAACCCGCGTCCCCTGCATCGGCAGGCGGACTCTCAACCACTGCGCCACCAGGGAAGCCCTATTGGCTATCTTTTAACTTTTTATAATATTTTGTCATGCCACGGGCTTTAAGATTATTTAGTTAAATGCATCAGTATTTTCTTCTCTGGCTTCTGGGTTTGTCTCCCTGGCCTTCCCTACCACATGATTCTATATGTATTCTTCTACAACTTTCCAATTCTTTGTGTGGGTGTATGTGTGTAACATTTAGCCCTTTCACACTACGTAGAATTAATGCTTCTCTCTAGCATGAGGTAGGACTCTAACTTAATTTTTTTCCAAAAAGAATGGTCAGTTGTCCTAATACCATTTGCTGAAAAATCCAGTTTCCCGTCTGACTTGAAATAGCATTTTTATCACATTCTAAAGTCCTCTTAATAGTTGCAACTACATGTATTCACAAGCATATAAAGGTCAGTCAGCTTGCTTTTTACGCCCTTGTTGATCATTCTCTCTTCTACCATTATGACAGAAAGAGAAATTTTAGATCCATGTGAAGAAAAAACATACACAACTTCAGTAGCAGAGGTCAACCTGCCCACTTTCTACTTATTACCCTGAAGGCAACTGTACCTGTCAGTAGTTCCTGAAAGCCTGCCTGGACAGAAACCCTCTCTTCTGGCTCACCTTCTCTCTCCTAAATCTTCCATTTACCTGAGAGATCCTATGTAGGCTGCCCATATTTACCAAAAATCACCTGAGTCATCTGTCAAGATAAAAACATGCTGAATCTTACCTTACTGGTAGGAAGGCTTAAGATGTAGCAACACTGGAGAGGGAACTATCAAGTCTAATTACATTTAATACCTCTTTCCACACAGAATAAAGCCAACTGGACTAGCTTCTCACCTTTCTGGATGTTTCCATTACTGTGGTAGCCTTTACCAGAAGCTGTCTCAACCACTTCAGTGGCCTGCATCACTCAAGAACGTATATCCTAGAAGAAGTATAAATATTGAACTGTTATTATACTCAGTATTATATTTTAAAAACTATTAGAACAACAAGAATCTGACAAAGTAGTAATTATAGTCAAAGATTCTAATATCAAAGGCCTAATAAACAAAACTTGTAAGACATTTGAATAACTTTTTTTTAAATTAATTTTATTTATTTATCTTTGGCTGTGTTGGGTCTTCATTGCAGTGCGCGGGCTTTCTCTAGTTGGGGCGAGCGCGGGCTACTCTTCGTTGTGGTGCACAGGCTTCTCATTGCAGTGGCTTCTCTTGTTGCGGAGCATGGGCTCCAGGTGCGTGGGCTTCAGTAGTTGTGGCACACGCACTCGGTAGTTGTGACTTGCGGGCTCCAGAGCACAGCCTCAGTAGTTGTGGCGCACGGGCTTAGTTGCTCCGCGGCATGTGGGATCTTCCCGGACCAGGGCTCAAACCCGTGTCCCTTGCAGCGGCAGGCAGATTCTTAACCACTGTGCCACCAGGGAAGCCGTGAGTAACTTTTTTAAAGGCGTGGACAGCTACATAAAAGACTGTATTATTTAAACAGACAAGACATATTCCTCTAAAATTTCCAAGGAACATTTAAAAACCGTGTTAGGCTACCTAAAAAGTCTTAATCCAAAAAGCAGAGTACTAAAGGCTACAATGTGACCCTATTTATGTCAAACCCAGTACAAAAATGTTTCCAAAACAAATTGTAGACTTATTAAAAACTAATGACATGATAAGTCCCTACAATGAAATATCTTTCAGCAACAGAAAGGAACAAACTACTGATATATGTAAACTGGTGGATTAATCTCAAAAACATTATGCTGAATGAAAGACGGCAGACAAGAGATCACATCTTGTATGATTCCATTTAAGTGAAATGTACAGAAAAAGCAAATTATAGAGACAGAAAGTAGGTTAGTGGCTTTGTGGGACAGGGGATGGGAAGAGGGGTTAATGGTATCATTTCAATTTTAGCATATGTGCTGCTGAAGCGAGCACAGAAGGGTTAACTGTAAATGGGCATAAGGGATTTTATCAGAGGGATTGAAACATTCTGAAACTGACTTACGGTGTGATGGCTGCACCACTTGATAAAGTGACTAAAATCACTGAACTGTACATTTGAAATCAGTGAGATATATTTCAATAAATCTGTTTTTAAAAAGTTAATGACAATGGTTCTTTGAACCCAGCTGCTACATGAGGAAGCCCAAGCTGGTCACCTGTCAGAAAACCAAGGCACCCTAATGGACACATGAGTGACCCCAGAGAAGACCAGCAGAAGAAATGTCCAGCCAACCCACGAAATCATTTTGAGCCTTCTGGCCTCTAGTTATCATCACTGTCTACACCCCTAAAAAGCTGAAGTACTTGTCAAGGGATTCTGGTGACCAGGTATTACAAAGGTTCCTGATGAGTTCGGGGGAAAAAAAAAAGAACTGATTTTGTTCTAATTCTCAATGAACTATTTCAATCGATGATCCTGAACAAATCCCCAAGTTTACTCTCCCTGTTCTACAATGAGAAGACATTATAAAGCAGAAGAACTCACTCCTTGGAGACAGTCTGTCTAGCTTTGAAACCTGATTTAGACACTTAATATTAACAGTGTGAAAAAAATTAATGACAATGATAACACGGGACTTCCAAAATATATGGGACCTGCCCAAAGTTACAGCCAAAAGAAGTCATAGCTTTAGATTCTTATTATTCATAATAAATGATTTAATAAGCAGTCAAGAATCTAGAAAAGAACTAAAGTCTTTATTTCAAAAAGTTGAGAATAGAATTATTTAAGACAAAAGAAAAAGTGACCAATTTAAAAACAGTAAAAATGATAACTAAAACCAAGAGCTATTCTTTGAAAAATGAATTAAATAGATAATATCAGACAAATCTCACTGAGAGTACTGAAACAAAAGCCAGCAATGAGAAACGAAGCATTTTAACAAGACATAAAAATGTACTTTTAAAAACTGAAATTGCTATATACACCTTTGACGGCTAATTTGCAAATTTAACCAAAATAGCCAATTTTGTAAGAAAATAGTTTAAAAAAAAACTTACAGAGGGCTTCCCTGGTGGTGCAGTGGTTAAGAACCTGCCTGCCAATGCAGGGGACACGGGTTTGAGTCCTGGTCTGGGAAGATCCCACATGCTGCAGAACAACTAATCCCAGGCGCCACAACTACCGAGACTGCGCTCTAGAGCCTGTGCGCCTACAGCCTGTGCTCTGCAACAAGACAAGCCACTGCAATGAGAAGCCTGCGCACCGCAATGAAAGAGTAGCCCCCACTCACCACAGCTAGAGAAAGCCCGCACACAGCAACAAAGACCCAATGCAGCCAAAAATAAATAAATAAATTTATTAAAAAAAGAAACAACTTACAGAAAAAGCTAAACAGAATCAACAATAGAAAAAATTGAACAGGCCATCAAAGATTTATCCTATAACAATTCCTATCAAGCCTACTAAATTCTTAATTCATCTGTATAAGCAAAAAAGTTCTAGGTCAAGTGAAAAAAACTCTAACCTGAGTCATAAAAACAGAGTGACGGCCCCTCAATCAATTCCCAGACTTGTGTCAGTGTACAGATCTAGAAGCCCTTGAATGAAGGGGAGGCTGGGTTTCTTCTTCAGGAAGAACCTCAAATACACTACTAAAAATGTTCTTCCCTAAACGGTCCCTAAAGCCTTTTACCGGGGTAATTGTACATTGGGGAAAAGAAAATAATCAGGGGACTCCGGGAGGGCTCATGCCAGAGAGTGCTTCCCACAGCTTCTGCTGCCGGTGTCTTGTCCCCGTGGTGAGCCACAGCCACCCCCCACCTCTGCGGGAGACCCTCCAACACTAGTAGCTTAACATTTTAGGCAGAAGAGAGATGTGAAAATGCCTCAAGATAGATAAAGTCTTGGCCTGCTGGAGAAATTCAAGAGTACTGTGTGATGGAAAATGAATATGGACATGATGGCTGGACCTGGAGCAGCTATCCTGAGCCAGCAGGTAACCTTGGTAATGGAGCTACATATGAATGAGCACTCACACAGAAGGTGCTGGATCTCTGAGGACTCTGTGGAACAGACTTACCCTATCAGCATTAAACTACTTATCTCTAAAGCCTTTCCCTATCCAAGAAATAAATTTTCGTTTTACTTAAAAAAAAGAAAAAAAGAAAATAACCACACCTTTCAGGAACACTGGCTCTGAACTGACACGGATTTTAGGAGACCCAAAACATCACTGTGGCCTTCCAGTCAGAGTAGGGGCTTATGGAGGTCAGGTGATCAATGGAATTTTAGCTCAGGTTCATCTCACAGTGCGTCCAGTGGGTCCCTGAACCCATATTGTGGCTATTTTCTCAGTTCCAGAACGCATAATTGGGAAAGACATAATTGGGAAAGAGCAGCTGGCAGAATCCCTGCAGTGGTTTTCTGACCTGTTGAGTGAGGGCTATTATGGTGGGAAAGGGCAAGTGGAACCATTAGAATTGCCTCTACCTAGGAAAATAGTAAATAAAAGCAATGCCACATCCCTGGAGGGACTGCAGAGATCATCCAAAGATAACTCTTCTCCTTTTGAGAAACAGCTCTTGGCCTGCTACTGGGCCTTGGTGGAGACTGAACACATGACCCAGGGCCACTGAGTTATCATGCGACCTGAGCTGCTTGTTACGAACTGTGTGTTATCTGACTCACCCAGTGTGCACAGCAACTTTCCATCATCAAGTGCATCTGGTACATATACATATGTGATCAGGCCCTAGCAGCCCTCAAGGCACAAGTAAGTTACATGAAGAAGTGACCCAAATGCCCATGGCCCCCACTCCTGCTACACAGCCTTTTCTCTCCCAGGCTGCACCTATGGACTCATGGGGAGTTCCCTATGATCAGCTGACAGAGGAGACGACTTGGGCTTGGTTTACAGGTGGTTCGGTGTGATATGCAGGCACTACCTAAAAGTAAGCAGTTGTAGCCATTACCAGCCCCCACCCCTCAAGGGCATCCCTGAAGGACACTGGCGAAGAGAAATTCTCCAGTGGGCAGAACTTTGGGCAGTGCACCTGGTTGTTCACTTTGCTTGCAAGAAGAAATGGCCAGACATGAAATTATATAACAAACCACTGTGGCCCGTTGGTTTGGCTGGGTGGTCGGGAGCTTGGAAAGAACACAACTGGAAAACTGGTGACGAAGAAATTTGGGTATGTAGATAGACCTCTCTGAATGGGCAAAAGACGTGAAAATATTTGTGTCCCATGTGAATGCTCACCAGAGAGTGTCCTCAACAGAAGAGGATTTTAATAATCCAATGGATAGGATAATCGATTTTGTCGATGCCAGTCCGTCTCTTTCCCCAGCTACCATGTCAACACCCCGCGGGCTCACGAGCAACAGCACTGTGGTGGCCAGGATGGAGACTCTGCACGCACTCAGCAGCACGGACTTCCACTCGCCAAGGCCAGTCTGGCAAACTGCCAGCAGCAGAGACCAGTACTGAGCCCCCAGTATGGCACCATTCCCCAGGGTGACCAGCCAGCTACCTGTTGGCAGATTAATTACACTGGACTATTTTCACCATGGAAGAGAACAGTGTTTTGTCCTTACTGGAATCGATGCTTACTCTGGATACAGATGTGCCTCCCCTGCATACAGTGCTTCTGCCAAAACCACTATCCATCGACTTTGAGAATGCTTTATCCACTGCCATGGTATTCCACACGGTAACGCTTCTGACGAAGGAACTCACTTCACAGCAAGAAGTGGGGCAGTGAGCCCACGCTCAAGGAATTCATTGGTCTTACCATGTCCCCCACTATCCTGAAGCAACTGGCTTGACAGCACAGTGGATGGCCCTTTGAAGGCTCAGTTTCAGTGCCAGCTAGGTGACAATACCTTGTAGTGCTGGGGCAAGGTTCTCCAGAAGGTGGCATATACTCTAAATCAGCATCCAATATACGGTGCTGCTCCTCTGACAGCCCCAGGATTCATAGAACCAGGAATAAAGGGGTTGGAAATGGGAGTGGCACCATTCAATATTACCCCCAGTAATCTACTAGCAAAATTTTTGTTTCCTGTTTCCACAACATTATGCTCTGCTGGCCTCAAGAGGAATGCTTCCACCAGGAGACACGACTCCACTGAATCAGAAGTTCAGACTGCCACCTGGACACTTTGGGCTCCTCACGCCTCTGAATCAACAGGCAAAGAAGGGAGTAACAGTGTTGGCCAGGGTGACTAATCCTGACTACCAAGGGGAAACTGGATGACTACCTCACAATGGAGGTAAGGAAGAACATCTGCGGAATACAGGAGATTCCTTAGGGAGTCTCTTAGTATTACCATGCCCTGTGATTATGGTCAATGGAAAACTAAAACAACCCAATCTAGTCAGGACCACTAAGGCCTGGACACTTCAGGAATGAAGGTTTGGGTCATCCCCCAGGTAAAAAGAATACACAACAGGTAGTAGTAGAAGAATGCAGTTATAAGTACCTGCTACAACTACGTGACAGGCTGCAGAAATGAGGACTGTAATTGTAATGAGTATCTCTTCCTTATTCTGTTATGAATATATATATGTGTATATACATCTATTAAATAAATACCTTTGTTTCCTTTCCTCTCTTATTCCCTTACTATGTAACATAAAATGTATTGACCGTATCAGTATTTAAGCGCTGTCAACTTTACATAACAGCATTTATGGAGAAGAGTAAAATCACTCAAAATGTTACCTCCTCTTCTGAGGCCAAGGGATTAGCACATTTTCAGTTGTATGCATGATAGCTGTATCACATTAGGTGAAATTATGATCTTGTAATTGTCTTTATTTGGAGATTAAGCATGGTTTAAGGAGATGCGTATGGGTGCCAAGTTAACAAGGGGTGAATTTATGATTGTTAATTTAATGTGTCAACTTGAATGGGCTAAGGGATGCCCAGATAGCTGGTAAAAAAATTATTTCTGGGTATGCCTGTGAGAGTGTTATTGGAAGAGATTAGCATTTGAATTGGTAAACTGAGTAGAGAAGATCACCCTCACCAGTGCAAGTGGGCATCACCCAATAGGTTGAGGGTCTGAATGGAGCAAAGAGGTGAAATAAAGGTGAATTTGCTTGAACTGGGACATCCACCTTCCCCGGCCCTTGAAAAGGCGACCACTGCTTTGCTTGGAATCTCAAGCTCCTTGTTCCATGGTCTGCAGTGTTCTTCTGGGCAGGAAGTCAGGCTACCCCAGGGCTCATGTTGCAGGTTTCCTTTCTTTCAGAAATCACAGTCCTGTGCTGTCCATTATCCGTCTGAAAACAGTTGTTTCACACACGTGGCCTAGTTTTCAAGTTGTTTTATGGCAACATGGTAAAACCAGTCTATTACTTCATCATGGCCAGAAACCTCATTATGCTTGAGAGTATGTTTTCTGACTATAGTACAATTAAGAATAACAAAAAGGACAATAACTTCCCGAATATTTGAAAATTAAACAACACACTTGTAAATAATTCATGGAGAAATGAATATATCAACAATGGAAGTTAGAAAATAATTTGAACTAAATGATTACGAAAATACATCAAAATTTCTGAGATGCAGCTAAAGTGCTTACAGAGTAATGTACAGCATTAAGTGCTTATATTAGAAAAAAAGGTTTAAAATTAATGATCTACCTTAAGAAACTAGAAAAGTTAGACAAAATTAAACCCTAAGAAAGTAGGATGGAAATAATAAAAGAGAGGTAAATAAAAAAAATAATTATAAAAAACACATCCGAAGTTTTTTAAAGAGATTAATAAAATGTATAAACCCTTCACAAAACTTATCTAAGAAAATGAGAAAACACAAATTACCAATATCATGCATGATAAAGGGGACATCACTACAGAACCTACAAATTTTAAAATGGTAATAGGGGATATAATGAACAACATGATCTGATAAACTCTACAACCTGAACATACTTCCATGAAAATACAACCTGGATGCAAGAAGAAATAAACAATCTGAATAGTCCCATATCTCTTAAGAAATTAAAACTGTAATTAAAACTTTTTCCTCACAGAAAACTCCAGATGTAGATGGTTTCACTGATGAAGTCTACCAATCAACTGAGGCAGAAATAGAGTCAGAATTCAATCCTAACCAAAGTCCACTAGAGAAATATGGATGAGGGACAACTTCCCAACGTTTTATAGGTCCAGTAATATCTTGATACCAAAATCTGAGGACACTGCAAGTAAAAAATAAAGAGACCAATACTTCTTATGTAGAAAGACTCATACATCCTGAAGTAATTTTTTACAAAACAAATCCAGCAACACATAAAAAGAATAATGCATTCTAATCAAATGAAGTTTATCCCAGGAATACAAGGTTGGTTTAACATTTGAAAATCAACTTATGTTATTCATCACAGTAAGAGAATAAAGGAGAAAAATCACATGATCATCTCAATAGATACAGAAAAAGAATTTGATAACATTTATTAAAACTTAGAACCAGGGACTTCCCCGGTGGTCCAGTGGTAAAGAATCCACCTTCCAAAGCAGGGGACACGGGTTTGATCCCTGGTCGGGGAACTAAGAGCCCACATGCTGCAGGGCAAGTAAGTCCGCAGGCCACAACTACTGAGCCCGCAGGCCTCAATTAGAGAGCCTGCATGCCGCAAACTACCGAGCCCACACGCTCTGGAGCCCATGTGCCACAACTAGAGAGAAGCCCGCACACCACAACGAAGAGCACGCACACCGTAATGAAAGATCCCTCATGCCGCGACAAAGATCCTGCAACTAAGACCCAACACAGGCAAAACAAACTAACTAAATAACTAACTAAATAAATATTTTAAAAAGGTAAAAAACAAAAACCCTTAGAACCAATTCATGGTAAAAAGCTCTCAGCAAACCAGAAACAGTAAAGATCTTTCTCAATCTAATAACAGGTATCTACATACAAAACAGCCCTGGGCTTCCCTGGTGGCGCAGTGGTTGAGAGTCCGCCTGCCGATGCAGGGGATATGCGTTCGCGCCCTGATCCAGGAAGATCCCACATGCCGCAGAGCGGCTAGGCCCGTGAGCCATGGCCGCTGAGCCTGCGCGTCCGGAGCCTGTGCTCCGCAACGGGAGAGGCCACAACAGTGAGAGGCCCGCGTACCGCCAAAAAAAAAAAAAAAAAAAAAAAAAGCCCCAATTAACCCTAAAGCTAACATCATACCTGATGGTGAAAAATTCAGTAACTTCTGTCAAAAACAACACAGTTATTCTCTCACCACTTATATCTGACGTACTAGAGGTCCTAGCCAGTGCAATAAAGAAATAAGAAGCATACATATTGGAAAAAAAGAGGTAAAACTGTCTTTATTCACAGACCATATGATAACATACAGGGAAAAACCAAAGGGATATTCAAAGAAACTACTAGAACTAATAGGTAAATTTAGCAAGATTGAAGAATACAAAGTCAATGTACAAAACACAAATGCACTTCTATATTCCAGCAAGAAACAATTGGAAAATGAAAATTTAAAAACAGTACCACTTACAAAAGCATAAAAAAACATGAAACAGTTGGTGGTTAAATGTAATGAAAGATATACAAGACTTTTATATTGAAAACTACAAAACAATGATGAGAGAAATTAAGGAGGAACTAAATAAATGGAGAGATATACCATATTGTCAGATCGAGACTCAGTATTGTTAAGATCTGTTCTCTACAAATTGAGCTATAGATTCAACACAATTTCACTCAAAATCGCAAGATTTTTTGGTAGCAGTTGACAAGTTGATTGCAAACTTACATGGAAATGCAATGAACCTAGACTAGCCAAAACAATCCAGAAGAAGCAATTTGGATGACACATATTTCAAGATTTACAAAGCTACAGTATTGGCAATGTAGTATGTTAAACTAATAGATTAAAGAACATATTATGAGAGGCAAGAAAGAGAGCCACTTGACTTTTAAGAAAGGGATTAATTCAATTCAATGTGTAAAGGAAGTTCTAAGGCATATCCTATAAATGGTACTGGCACAATTAGATTTCTGCAAGGGGAAAAAAATACTGGGATCCCTACCTCACATTATACCCAATAACAAAAGTGAGATGGCTCATACTTCTGAAGGTGAAAACCAAACCTATAAAGTTTGTCAAAGAAAACACAAGAGAACATATTCACGACGTTAGGGTAGGCAAAGATTTCTTAGGACACGAAAGGTGTTAATAAAAAAGTTGTTAATTTGAACTTCAGCAAAAATTTTTTTTTTGAATTTTGTTTTATTTATATTTTTTATACAGCAGGTTCTTATTAGTTATCTATTTTATATTCATGTATATATGTCAATCCCAACCTCCCAATTCATCCCACCACCACCACCCGCCCCCCGCCACCTTCCCCCCTTGGTGTCCATATGCTTGTTCTCTACATCTGTGTCTCTACTTCTGCCAGGCAAACCGGTTCATCTGTACCATTTTTCTAGGTTCCACATATATGTGTTAATATATGATATTTGTTTTTCTCTTTCTGACTTACTTCACTCTGGCTGACAGTCTCTAGATCCATCCACGTTTCTACAAATGACCCAGTTTCGTACCTTTTTATGGCTGGAACTTCAGCAAAATTTAAAAACTTCTGCTCACTACTGAAAAGTGAAAAGACAAGCCAAAGACTGGAAGAAACTATTCACAATTTATATATCCAACAGAGAACTCTTACATAGATTATGTAATGAACTTGCATAAATAGAACCTTTTAAAAAAAGACAATCTAATAAAAAAAAGTGGACAAAGTAGTTGGATACTTACTTCACATGTGCATGACACAAAGCATATGAATTGCTCTTAAGTGTATAAGCAAGTGCTCAACATCATTAATCAACAGAGAAATGCAAATTCAAACCACCAAGATACCACTTCACACTCACTAGAATGGAAAAAAAAAACAAAACCTGGTAATACCTAATATTGTGAGGATGTGAACAAACTGACACTCACACATTGCTAAAGTGAATACAAATTGTTAAGACCACCTATCTTGGAACACTGGCAGTTTCTAATGATTGTTAACCACATAACTACCCTATTACCAAGAAATTACATTCTAGTTTCAGGAATAAACACCCTTCTCTACAGAATCATTCTTTAATACACTATTCAATAATGACTGAACCCTTATTTGTTAAGTCATATGCTAAGTGTTGAAGACATGAGTTCTTGCCCTAATAGTTAATGATAAGCACACAATAAATAAGCAATTCCCAAAAGTCATGTGGGAGGATGGGAATGGAGCACATAAATCTTATTGTAGAGTACCTTTTCTCAAAGTTGCCTGACATATGAATCACTTGGGGCACTCTTTAAGAATACAGATTCCACAGCCTAATTTGGAGGCCAGAAATAATAGGAAATTTCTACAACCTGAAGATTTAGGGAAACATAAAAAGACCTAACCTAATCTAAGGCCTTCATGAGAAAGTGTCCTTTAACCTTTAACCTGAGATCGGAAAGAAGAGCAAGGAGGCGTTAGCTGTAATGTGGATTATCATATCAATTTAGTATTAGATTTTTATATAAAGGATATAGTGTCACACACAAAATGCATTTGGAGTTTTTAAAACTGAGAGTTGTATTTAAAAAGCAATTAAAAACTAAAATTTTGGATTTCACAGATAATTAAGTAGGAAATAATATAGCATGCTTGCATTGACAAAGGCAAGGGAAAGCCTATAAAGAAAGTGACATCTATCTAAGCTAAATCATGGAGATCACATAGCGGCTGGCTAGACTAAGGAGCAGGGAAGTGAACAGAGCACCTCAACCTAAGGGGACAAATATGGGATGGCCCCAAGGTAAGAGAAGGGTAAGAAGAAGGGACAGGATAACTAGACTTATGTATAAAAGTGAACTCATTATTGTTGATGGTACACTCATTGAGCTAGGAAACTAGGAGGAAGAATACTTTTCTGTTCTTTATATTATTTTGATTTTGGGTAGGGAACAGTGGTGATGATGAGTTCATTTTTATACATAGTAAGTTCAAGGGCCTGTAACAATTTGAAATAGATATACAGATGTAAAGCTTAGGAATTATCTGGACTGGAAATATTCAACTTTCAACTAATGTTTCAGAAATTCTTTTTAGCTGGTAGCTGAAAAGATTTGGCCCAATATCAAGAGCTTAACAGCCTTTTATTTATTTATTTTTTTACTGCGATAAAACTGGCTAGCAGTTGTTAACGTTTGGGGTTATGGACTTTCTGAAGATTTGATAAAAGTCTGAGAAAATGCACATACATACACATATAATTTAAAGGATTTATGGACTTCTATACTACATTTAAAAACTGCAAGTTTGGACTTCCCTGATGGCGCAGTGGTTAAGAATCTGCCTGCCAATGCAGAGGACACAGGTTCGATCCCTGGTCCGGTAAGATCCCACATGCTGCGGAGCAACTAAGCCCATGTGCTACAACTACTGAGCCTGCGCTCTAGAGCCCACAAGCCACAGCTACTGAGCCCTCGTGCTGCAACTACTGAAGCCCACGCGCCTAGAGCTCGTGCTCTGCAACGAGAGGCCATCGCGATGAGAAGCGCGCGCACCACAATGAAGAGTAGCCCCCACTTGCTGCAACTAGAGAAAGCCCGCGCACAGCAACGAAGACTCAAAAATAAAAATAAATTAATTAATTAATTTAAAAAAAAAACTGCAAGTTTGTAACTCCTGGCTTAAGAGATCTTATTTAAGTCAGTAAAGATCCTACTATAGGAATGCCAGGTAAATGTTTAAAATAAAGACTGGGTATAAAGAAAGCTAGTTTATCAAAATAACTAACATTAAAATAGATAAGGGGTTTTCTTACTTTTTGGACTCTGGTACTCTTCACATTCTTAAAAAGTACTGAAAACCCCAAGGAGTATCTGTTTACGTTGGTAATATCTATTAATACTTATATTAGAAAGTAAAACAAAAATTTGAAATTTACTCATAAACACATTACTTAATATAAGTAACACTTTCAATTTTAAAAACATATTTTCCAAAAAATTAGCAAGAAAAACATATATTTTGCAAATCTCTTTACTATATGCCTTTACAAGCTGCAGCCTCATTCACATCTGATTCTGCATTCAAATCTACCTTCAATGTTTTGCAAGCTTCATTCTTAAATATGAAGACACCCAAGTTCAATAACTTTGACAAAAGGAAAAATTTTAGTATAAGAAAAATACTTGCAAATCATATATCTGATAAGGGTCTATCACCCAGCATATCCAAAGAAGTCTTACAAGTCCAACAAAAAGACAAACAACACAATTTTTTAAATGATCAAAGGATCTGAATAAACACTTTTCCAAAGAGAATACACAAATGGCCAATAAACATATGAAAAGATGCTCAACGTATTAGGTAAATGCAAATCAAAACCACAGTGAGATACCACTTTACACCCACTAGGATGACTATTAAAATAGAGAGTAAGTACTGTCAAGGAAATGGAGAAATTGGAACCCTCTTACAGTGCTGGTGGGAATGTAAAACGGCACAGCCATTCTGGAAAACAATCTGGCAGTTCCTCAAAAAAAAAAAAAAAAAAAATACAGAACGACCATGTGATCCGGCAATTCCGCTCCCAGGCATATACCCCTTTTTATTCTGCTCTCCCAGCTCTCACTCATCAAACTATTCTCTCCTGTGTTTTCAATCTCGGAACCAAACCAGAAGCTGCTCTCCTCCCTCTGACACCTCCCTCAACCCTACCGGGTCTTGTCAGTTTTAACCCCTGACGCATCTTGGTCAAGAGACCACTTACCGTTAACATGGATCCAGGCAATAACCCCCTACCCGGCCAGAATAATCTTTCCAGAATGCAGATCTGGTCAGTTCATCCCACTGCTTAAAACTAAGCAACAGACTATCACTGTTCTTTGGATAACGATTAAAGCTTTAGTACCGTCTGCAAGACACACACACCCCCCCCACCACCACCACCAACCAAGGGCCTGGGCTCTGCAGAAACCTTGGCACTTCGAGGGTTCCAGATGCACCGGCCACTGTGCTTCCTCACACAGGTTGGGCCACGTGCCGCACCTCCGCCTGCCGCACCCCGGCCCCCCCAACCACCTACAATTCCTGCTCAACCTTCAGACCTACCCCCAATATCCGTTTTTTAGGGAAATCTTCCTGGCCCTCCACACAACATCAGGAACGTCCGTCAGTTTGGAAAACATCCCACCCTTCTGCCGTCCGTCCCACATAGCAGGGTAATTAATGTCCAGCGTCCGTTTCTCGCTCTGGACCGTGGCTGGTTGCTGCCGTACCCCGCGCCCGCTGCACAGGCCCCATTCGTATTTGTCGCAACGATACACACGTTGAGTGAATTCCCATCTTTCCCCGGAGAAATAAACATCAGGTCCCACAACGCAGCTCGAAAAGAACTTCAGGCGCGCAAGTCCGCCTCGGCGCCCGCGAAGCGAGGCTGGGGGACCCGCTTGGAACCGAATGCAAAGGTACCACATTGGGGGATTCTGGAACTCCAAGGCCCCCCGACGAACGCACAAACCCTGCGGACCACGGCGGCGCCCCCGGACCCTGCCCGCTTCCCCTTCCAGGACCCGCTGGAGGAGGCCTCGTTGGCCTCCTTAACGCCGCGCGGCCCTCGGCGCCGACGGGCCCTTGGCGGGAACTCGCCGCCACTGGGCTTCGCTGCCCCGTCCCCCACACTCCCGGCCTCCGCCCTAGCCTGACCACAGCCGCCGCCCCGCCAGCCCGACTCCCCGCTCGTTGTACCTCGGAACCGCGCTGTCGCCGCAGCCGTGCGTGCGGCGTCCCGCTTCGGCCGCAGCCTCAGAGGGAGTGGCGCTCCTCGTGCAGCCGCGGGTCCCGCCGGGTAACGGTCGTCCGCGGCCCGCCCACTGCCTGGCGAGGCGCTTCCATTGGCCGGCGCGCACAGGGGCGGCTCTGTGATTGGCCCGGCATGCGGGCGCGAAGGCGGGAACGGAGTCGCCCGCTAGGATTTTGCATTTTCCGTGAGCGGGGGGCGGGGGAGCGGGGAGAGGTCTGGCCCGTGGCCTCATCTCGCAGCGACGCCCAGAGAGGCCTTAACTGCTCTGCAGCCCGCGACCTGTGACCTTCGACCCGTCTGGACGGCGCGGCTGTGCAAAGACACTGGAGGAAAAAAGTTGGGCGGCGCTCCCCGCCACCGCCGGCAGGGGCCCAACTGGCCCCTGGTTTGGGCCCGGCGCCCGCTAGGTCCCGCGCCCACAGTGTCCGGACAGCCGGCCCTAGGCTACCCTCCTTGGACAGCTGTCCCCACCGACACGTGTCCCTTCTTCGTGTCTAACACAGCGTGTCCTCCCTCGGGCAGTCTTTTACAATATCATTAGCAGGGCCGGGGCTAGGGTGAGAGAATGAGGCATTTACTTGCCTTGGGCGCAGAATTTAAGGGGGCGTCAAAAATCTCGATAATCAAGATAAGTGATATTTTAATGCAGTCGTTGAAGGCAATCAAAAGTAATGAAAAATCCAAGATGGACAAAATAGCCCCAAAAACACTCCTAATTTTTCCTTCTGCCTCAGGCTCTAATATGGTTCCCCAAGGGACTGTTATCCTGTCTTTAAAAATGTTCATTGTTTTCATCATGAATTTTTTGCATGGATTTTGACCTTTGCTTAAATCATGTTTAAAATCGTTTCAGGTTGCATTAAAATCTTAGTTTTTTGATGCCATCTCCAGATACTCCCCACTAGCCCTGGGGCAGTGGGGTCCTTGCTTCTGGTAGTTTCTGGTGTCTGTGTGTGTAGTCTGAAGCACTGCGTTTGCTGCCAGGCAGCTCTTACATAATTGATTTGGGTCTTACATAGTTTGGATGTGAAGTGTGACGTTTTTATGAAATCTGTCCATCTCTTTGTGATTTAATGCAGTGATTTTAACCCCATTTCAGCTTCAGAATAATGGTATTTACACAGTAGTTTTTACTTGTTTTTTTTTTTTTTTAAGTCAGGACAGTGGTTACTTTTATTATTTTTTTGAAGTAGAGTTGATTTACAATATTGTGTTAGTTTCTGCTGTACAGCAAAGTGACTCAACTATGCATATAATATTCTTATGGTTTATCATAGGATATTGAATATAGTTCTCTGTGCAATACAGTAGGACCTTGTTGTTTATCCACTGTATATACAAGAGCTTACATCTGCTAACCCCTTTACGTGCCTTTTATGATTTGATTATTTTAACATTTCCTTTTTTTGTATCTTTTAAATATTTTAACATTATTAAAGTCACATGTATTTAATGTAGAAAATTCAGGAAAATGTAAAGAAGAAAATAGAAATTCCCTATAACCCTACTTCTCACAGAACCTCACTTTGGAGGCTACAAACTTGACATTATTCTGCTGAATTAGTCTTTTACTGTGTTGTAGAATCTGACTTTTAAATTTTATTTATCATTTTTCATCTGTATTAAGATTGAGCTGTAGCAGGTAGTAGACCATGAAAATTGTCTGTATTCTCTGTTCTGCCCCCATTCTCATAAACGTTCTCAAACTCTCATAATGAGTTTGGTCAAAAACATTATGAAGGCTGTGATCAAAGTTAGTAACATAACAAGAAACATATTTTCATTTATGAAAGGTTTAGAATCAGTCTTGTTAGTTCCCCAACCAGTGATTTAACCCAGGCCCCCTGCAGTGGAAGTGTGTAGTCTTAACCACTGGACCGCCAGGCAATTCCCAATGTTACTCTCCTTTTGAAAGTTGGGAAAATCATCTGTTTTCGTAAATTTGGATAACTGGCCTCTAGGCCTCTGAAAGAAACAGGAATGGTGGAACAAGGAAATTTTGATGAAGAAAAAAGTGAGGAGTGAGGGGTTCAGTGAATTAAGCTATGGTTTTGCTGATGGGCTTGTAACGTGGGGAACACGTTACACCTGAAGAACACATGAAGACCCTCGAGGTTGGTCCTCTCAAGCAGAGATGAGCCTTAAACACCCAAATTTGCAACTTCCAGGGCCTTCTGTAGAGGAAGAACGGAATCTTTCTCTCTGGACTGTGAAGTGTCGAGATATTGAAGAGCATCGTGGGATGCTGGGCTGCATCTGGAGGCCGACTTGGGAGCAGGGGACTCAGGCTAGGAACCCACACACTTGTGCCTGACCCTGTGGCTACAACAGTGATTCCTAAATTGTGCTCTGCAGAGTCCTGGTCCCAGAAGGCTCTGAAAAAAAAAAACAAAAACAACAGGTTCCATGATCAAACAGTTTGGGAAATTGTACCTAGTCCATTTCCCTCTTAAGGAATCCCAGTGACATTCACAAGTAAATACTCCTCAACAAGCAAACCCATTGAGTGTTATAACTGAGTGTTACCGAAGAATATTTATTTATAGAATTCTCTTTACTAACATTCCTAGGAATTAGTGGTTATCGTTGGGAAACACTGGACTTACAGTAATAGTAGTGGTCAGAATAATGAAGAAGCAACATGTGCTACCATTTCGTGAGTGCTGTGCGGCAGACACTGTTCTAAGCATTGAACCTCTGGTGCTGAACAAGACCTTGACCTCCCAGCAGAGCAGAATGGTTACAGGGGCGGGCTGGAATCCTATTGCTAGTTCTATCCAGGGCCCTTCATTTCATAGTTGTGTCCCTTTAAGCAAGTTGCCTGATTTTTCTGTGCCTGTTACCTTATTTATAAAATGGAGGCAGTAAGAGTGCCCACCTCAATGGATTATTGCAAAGATTAAATATCATTGTAGATGTAGGGGAGGTAGTGACATAATCAGATTTTTAAAAATTTTACTCTAATAGATTGGAGATGTGAAGAGCACTGAGCAGAGAAGGCCAGGCAAGGGGAGTTTGCCAATGATAATGGCCTGGTCCAGAGGAATAGCTATGGTGATGGGGAGACGGATGGATTTGTGAGGTCTTTAGTAAGTAGAATTGATAGATCTGTGTGCTTGAGATCAGAGTGGAGGTGGGTGAGGGAGAGGAAGGGGTCAAAAATAACACGTGGGCTTCAGACTAGGCTGGTGGCACGACTGATGCTGCCTTTGTAGCGGTAAGAATCTGGGGAAGAGAATCGTGCAGCTGGGGCTGGGGAGTGGGAGAGGGACAAGGAATTCAGTTTGTATCAGGAGACCTGGCTTTGTAAGCTGAACGGGATTTTGTATTTCTATACTCTGTTTATTGTCTTTTGTAACCTCTCATTAAGTAACCCTTTCCTGATGCTCCTCAATGCCCTTTGCTGGGCCCTCCTCCTTCACCCAACCCCTGTCAGGTTGTTTTTGGCTCTTCCTGTGCCCTCTAATTATTTACACTTTCTCCCTAGGCAAGTCTAGTCCCAAGACTAGAAAATCCCCTCTTTGCTGATGACTCCCAAATCTACACCTCCAACCTGGGTCTCTTCCGCAAGTTCCACACTCAGTTCTCTGCCATCCTGGAGGGATGCAGGATGCCTTCCAGTGGAGGATGAGAGATGGTAAATAAAACAAAATCTCTTGTGTGATAGACAGTGATAATTTGAGAGAAATGAATCAGAAAAGGGAACGGGAATTGTTGAGGGCTGGCAATTTTAAATAGGATGGTCGGGAAAGCACCTCACTGCTCTACGGCGCAACCGTCCTTATGTTTCATTAGCTTTGCAAGCTTGATGTGGCCTAAGTGGAACTCCTAAGCCCTCCTCTTTGACTTACTGTTTCTGTAGGACTACATTTCACTTTCACTGTTGCATCAGGTAAGATCTTACTGTTACGCTGTAGTGTGCATCTCAGGCACGGGGGTCGTTTCTATTATTACACATGAGCCTATCTGCTTGGTGTCAAGAGATTGATTCTGTGCGAATGGTTTTTTTCTAGGTGCTCCTATAATATTTCAGTGTGTTTATTTGACTATTTCATGCAGAGAGCATAAGTTACATTCATACATATTAAATCATAAGTAAATTGAAACGCTTAGGTTTTTTAAATTATTTTTTTATTTTTCGGCCACACCATGTAGCATGTGGGATCTTAGTTCCCTGAAGAGGGATCGAACCCGCGTGCCCTGCAGTGGAAGGGCAGAGTCTTAACCACTGGACCACCAGGGAAGTCACTGTTTGTTTTAATTATACTTAAATTATTTTTCTAATTCTAAAATAAGCATGGACACACTTAGATTTAAAACAAAGACGTGCTACTGATGCAGCATCGAGTGGACATGCAGAAGCTAGTGCTATGACTGAAAAAGTAAAGGAAAAAGAGACTGGGAGGAGGTGTGGTGTGAATTTCATGATGAATATTGATTTCAGTTTTCTGGGAAGAGCAAAATGAAAGCGTGCTTTGTTACATAAAAAATGTTTAAAGGGCTTCCCTGGTGGCGCGGTGGTTGAGAGTCCGCCTGCCGATGCAGGGGACACGGGTTCGTGCCCCTGTCCGGGAGGATCCCACATGCCGCAGAGTGGCTGGGCCCGTGAGCCATGGCCGCTGAGCCTGCGCGTCCGGAGCCTGTGCTCCGCGATGGGAGAGGCCATAGCAGTGAGAGGCCCGCGTACCGCAAAAAAAAAAAAAAAAAAAAAAAAAAAGTTTAAAGATAAAGCTGACAATATTAAGAGAAATTTTCAGCAAATACATAGTATGATGGTTTAAAAAATATGTCCACAAATTCTTTGATACTCTTTCTTTTAATATCTAGGGATGCTGCTCTACATCCTACGATGCTCAGGACAGACGCCCAGCACCCAGGAGTGATGTGGCCCTGGACGTCAGGGGTGTGAGGCTGAGAAACGCTGGGTTACAGGGATGAAAAAAGCCAGCAACAAATTCCCAATAGCCACAGGAAAAGTTTTATTCTATGAAATGAATTTAAAAATTGTGTTCTAGCTTCCTCTGGATGAGGAAGTTTGTGCAACGTGGATTTGCTGTGTCTGTGAGGATTGGCACAGGAGGTACCAAACTAAAGGTTTGACTTCCTTCAGAGCCACTGGTTTGAGAAATACCATCTTCCCAGGGCTGGTGAGACAAGCAAGAGTCGCTTCTTCACCAACTGTGAGATTCCCCAGGCTCTGGTTTCCTCATCGGTGATATGGATTTAATAACAGCATCTACCTCTCTAGGGTTTTCATGAAAATCAAATGAGTGAAAACATGCATCTAACTACCTGCCAGGCATGTCTAAATGATATACAAGTGTTTGCTGTCATTAGTGTTATTTGTGAGCCAGATGGATATTTCACTGGTTAAGCAAGTTTGTATTCAGATGTCGTGGAAGGAACATTAGAGGTAAGACAATGAAGTAAACGTTTCTCTTCTGCTGGCTGGAAGGACACTGCAGGAAGTGTCACTGCAGGAGCTCCTCTTTCTGGTTCCTTCTGTCGTGCTTTCTTCCTCCTTGTTTACGGGGCACCTGTGGTGAGCAATTCAGGTCACCCAGTGGTGCGACCCGCAACCAAAATTTCTCCCAGTCTCGGCCCAAGTTTTCCTGTCTCCTGATGTCAGCCCTCTGTCACCCTGTAACTTGTCTGCCCCTAGTGGGTAGTGGCCCCAACCCCTCCAATGAGGTCTCAGTCCCCACTTTGTCGCATTCTCGGGTTCTTTAGATCCTCTTTCATCCGTAGTAGTTAATCCCCTATTATGAGTTAATCATTCTTTATATTACACTTTCCCTGTTCCAATTACTGGGTGGTTTCTGTTTTTGGAGCGGACCGATACACTGCATTCTTGAAACAACTTGGAACGTTTAATGCTCATTAAGTAGAATTTCAAACTAAGTCTTTTGAAACCAATCATCCTAAAATTTGTTCTAACAAATCTTAGGTAAATATAGAAACCTGTGGGGAGTTGGAGCTGTCCTGGGATTAGTGCAGCGTAGGTTTCCACATAAAAGCATTGTTTTTTGAATATGCAGCAGCTATAGCACGTCTGTGGCACTGACGTGTGGATTAGTGATTGGATAGTTTTATCTATGGAACACTCAAGAAGATCTGAATATCCTCGGCACAAGGAGACCGAATTTCTCTTACCCAGTGAAATGTAGCTTTGCGTATCCCAGATCCAGACAGTGCTGGGGGACGGAACTTCGTGACCTCTAGCACTCTGCTGGGAATGTTTTCTTAATTATATATAATTAAGAAAGATGGAATAATTATATATTCCAATTCATGTCTAGCAGTCCACAATGGGTATAGTTATGGACGATGTCATCTTGGTTTGCACTTGCTAATATCCTGAAAAGCTGGCCGGCTGAACCAGCCTTAAGTGAAACCCAACGTATACAAGAGTAACTGAGAATCAGCAAGTAGCCCAACGTCCTCTACTTTTGTCCTTGGAGTTACTGCCTCTACTCTGGTCTGTCACTTCTTCAGTTTACTTTTTATTCCAAGACTGCTGATTCTTATAAGTGTTCTATTCTTATTCACTGTGAATACACCTTCTTTTTTAAATAGAGAAAGAAAAGTGCATTGATTTGATATGCTCAAAAAAGAAAAAGATGATCCAAAATATAGAGAACAATTAGTATGAAATAAAGCTTCTTTCTCAGTGGGAAAAAATAAAAACCATATTGCTGAAGTCTTTCAACATTTCATTTTTTAATTTTTCCAATAGTACACTCTTTAAAAGAAGTTAACAACTTCAATTCCAAACAGAAGGATTCAATAATGCGAATGAAAAGCTGTCATTTTCAGTGAAGCTGTTGCCTAATTACCCTGGAAAAAAGTATCCTTTTGATTGAACTGATGCAAAAATCCCTTAGAAAAGCTTCATTGTTGCCTGTAAAGAGTCTTCTTAAGGTCACTTTTACTTCTAGACCATCCCCCTTGTTTCTAGTGAAAGAGTTTTGCTTGGTAATGGCTTGTGGTTCCACAGTGTTTTGTGTATGAAAAGCGTAGACTAAGAGATACTACTGAAGTCGCTCAAATTGTAGATTCTGCCACAAAAGGAAGTCCCAACACTGAAACGTTTCCCCTTAATGTTCAGCAAGACACATGAAAAGAAAACTCAAGTCCCACTTTCATCTTTACTTTGATCACCATTTTAAATGGCGTGAAGAGGCTGCCGCACCGTCGGAAACAGAGCTCCACGGCCCCGTGTGCTTATTAAATGGCCTGCAGGTTCGGAGCGGCCGCCCCAGCCCCGGTTGCGGTCTGCAGACAGAGGCATCTGGTTGCTGCTGGGGGTCCCGGGGCCGAGCCGGGTGCTCCCCAGGGGTGTTCTCTCGGAAGCAGGGGAAGAAGCAGTGCTCCCAGACAGCAACAGAACAGCGCGCGAAACAATGCTCTCCATCCACCCAATCATTTCCTGTTCAGAGCTGGCCTTTACTGCTGGGACAAGAGGACACTCCTGTTGGCTTTCATTTTTTCCAGGCGCTTCACTAAGTGGCCGTTGCTCACCTCGAGCTCTTCTGTTTTGTCCAATGCAGAGCGAAGCTGGAAATCAAGGCAAAAGGCAGTGAGCTTGGATTCCAAGCCTACTGACAAACAAATGACGACCCAGACCCACCGAGACTCTAAAAATACACATATACCTACACGTGTGTATACGTGTATTTCTTTTTTTTTTTTTTTTTTTTTTTGCGGCACGCGGGCGTCTCACTGCTGTGGCCTCTCCCGTTGCGGAGCACAGGCTCCGGACGCGCAGGCTCAGCGGCCATGGCTCACGGGCCCAGCCGCTCCGCGGCACGTGGGATATTCCCGGACCGGGGCACGAACCCGCGTCCCCTGCATCGGCAGGCGGACTCTCAACCACTGCGCCACCAGGGAAGCCCACGTATATTTCCTAATTTAAAAAGGAACACAAGGCACAAGATTCTGGCCTCATGAGTAACTAGGGAATCTTCCTCTTCTGAAATAGCTAGACCCCAGACAGGGCGCAGTCTTGGGGATGGTGACGGTCTCACGGAAGGTGAGGCAAACGAACAAACAAGCGCTGAGCCAGACCAGCTGGAGGAGGTGATCCCCACAGCCCCGGGCAGCTGGCTGCTAGGGCTCTGCAGCCAGAAACCGAAGTGGGAATGGCTGAGGCCAGGATGACCGTGCCCGGGAACCAGGGGGGCACAGAGCCTGGGGGGCACAGAGCCTGGGGGGCACAGCAGGAGCCACATCAGCAGGGAGCTGCACGGACTGCAGGCAGTGAGGCAGAGTGGAGGTGCCCTAAGGCGGGGGTTCACAGCCCTGTGCTTGTGGAGACATGCATCATTAGAACAGAGTCTGCAGTTCTGCTTCTGATCCAAAACCCTCCAGGAGGGTGGGCGGGGTCCTGAGACAGGTTAAACGGCCCTGCCCTGCCTTTCACCAGCAGAGGCAGAAGCAGAAGCCCTTTTTTGTAGAAATTTCCCCAAGTCAGGCCTGGAGTATAAATTCAAGTATCTAAATTCAAATCAAGCATAATCTCATAAAACACCAAACACATGGTGGGACAAACCATTTGAGTCAACAGAAGCAATAAACAACAGAAATAGACCCCAAAGACTGAACATGTTTCAGTCCTCAGTGTGGAAAGCAGAATAGCTGTGTATGAAATCGTTAAAGAAATAAGGATACAATCAACAAAGGAACCAAAACAAGAAACAATCAGGAATGAGAATACGAAACAAAAGGAGGTGAAATGGAAGATCTACAAAAACTGTACATTATGCAACGTTGGGAGGTAAGGAGATGGGGAACGGAAAAGACAGACGGTAGAGAAATGCAGAGGGTCCGTGAGAAGATCTGGTATCCTCTGATCAGAGTCCCAGGGGGAAGGTGGAGTCTAGGGAAGAGGAGTTACTGAAGGAGATCGTGGTTGAAAATTTTCCAAAATTTATTTAGAAAAAAGACCTCACAGATCAAAGAAACACAACATATCCCCAGCAGAACAAATAGCAGTAAACCCACATATTAACACATTAGAGTGAAGTGTAGAAAGTCAAAGGCAAAGAGAATGGCAGAGCAGCTAGAGAGGGGTAAAAAAAAAAAGATCACCTAAAAGGAGTTAGAATGACAGATTTCTTAGCAGAAGCCGGAAGATGGTGGCATGATAGTTGCAATCACCGTAGACAGAAAAACCACTGACAGGTGATTCTGGCCCTGAGCTCCTAATTGGCTGAACTACAATCTCCTTTACGGTGTGAGCACAGCCCTTCAGAGAGGTTTGGGCAGATGTGACAATGAATGATTCGGCCGCAGATTTCCCGGCGGTAAACCCTCCCTCTGCTCTCCCAACTAGAATAGCATTACCCATTCTTTTCCTAGAAATAGCCTAGAAAATTTACCTCTCTTTGAAGTTTCCGTTTTTCAGCCTTAAGTTCATCTTCTATCTTTTCAGCATTTTCAGCAGCCAGTTTATAACGTGATACTTGGCTTTCTAACCTTATGACCTGAGAGGAGAGGAGAAATCATGTGTATAAGTTGATGGGCCTGTGTTCTTTCCCCGATTGCTTTACTATATTTGAGATCAAAAGGTATAACTTGATAAAATCAGAGAAAACACCATGACAATAGTTATGATCTAGCATTTGGGACTATTACGTAGGTTCTAGCCACGCAAGCTATTTGTTCATATTTATGAGCAAGCCAGTACTGACACCTATCAGGGACTCATTTCCTCCCTGACCCTTGTCCCAAGTGTGGTTCCCGCCATGCAGACCCCATGACACCATCTCTCCCCGATGTGGGTCGATCCTGCAGAACCAGGCTGGTGAGGCAACGGCTCCACCAGGACCTCAGCTCCAGTCTAATCTCTCCCGGGGTTGGGGGGTGGGGAATCAGGAAAGGGAGGAGAGAGGCAAGGAACTCAGAGAGCGGGGGTGACGGAAGGCGGCTCTGCGGTGGCATCTGCGGCCAGAGACTCAGCCTGCCCTCAAAGGCGTGCTTCCGAACACGCATCGCTTTCTAGGTGCGCTTCTCATCTTCGTCTCTACAAAAATTCCAGAAAGTTCCAGCCACATATACCCACAATGGAGGGGGCAAGAGTACCTGCTTGTATCTCTCCCTTCGGTTAGGACACAGTCTGTCCCAGGGCCCAGCACGCTGGAGGCATGAGTGCCCCAAATCTAGGGACCAGAGCGAGCTGCTGGGCTGGGATGGAAAGAGGGAAAATCCAGGCAAAAGGGACATCCCTGCATGAAGCGTTTTGTAATTAACCGATTTTTTTTTTTTTTTTTTTTTTAAAAACAAACTGTCAAAAAAAACCCTAACCACATTAGGTACTTTCTGCAACTAACTTTGTCTATAAAGGATTAGTATCGATTATAACAGCCCAGATACTAGTTATGACCTCTCCCTCCCCACGTCTTCTCCTTGTAGGAAATACACGGAGAGACTTGCTGCCTTGTTTACCCCCCTTAGGACCTTTTTTTGGTTCTAAAATTCTCTGCTTCTTTTTGTCCTCAGCCTTCAAGCCTTTCTAGCAAATAAAACTTCAGTTAATCCTCAGTCGGGCGGCCAGTGATTGCGTACAAGTGTGCACGTACATTTTGTTCTAATGCAGTTATCTCTTGCTCAGATTTTGCAAGTTTAAATTTGAGGTCGCTGATCTGTCTGTTGGCATCCCCTAAAGGTTGAAAGAGAAGGAAAATCTGTTAAGCTCTTGGGCTTTGAAAATGTTAAAACAATGGTTACTGGGAACCAAGCCCTTACTTTATAATCGTCGCCCTTGAGCAAAGAAGGCAAAGAAATGGTAGGGGGAAGGGGGAAGGGGAGAGAGAGTGGGCCTGCTTTTGTCCCCGTAAGCCGCCTTCTAGTCTCCTGGCACGGAAAAATACCTTCCGATCTCCCCATACAATCGGCAGATCCAAAGACTGTATTCAGCGTAGTAAACGTGGTTTCTAGCCGCATGTCAGCTGGTGGTACCTTGGTGTATGTTTTGGGTCACCTGTTCTGTTTCTTAGGCTCAGACAGAAACATCCTTGCTCTGCCCACCTGCCCATCCTTGTTCTAGCCCACAAGGAAACATCTTTGTGCTTCTGTACTCAGGGCTTTTGGGGGGACGTTGGGAACACCGGCCGTTCCTTGCCACGACAGTTTTTCTCCTCCCGCATTAGTACAATAAAAATCACGCATGGCAAAGGGATTTCTTCTACAGGAGGATTGACATTTACTTTGCAGATCCATCACGTGCACGTCCGTCCCGTTTTGTAAGACCCCATCTTCCGGGTGCAGACTGTCTAATCTGATATTCCTCTGTCTCTCTTCCAGCTGCCCTTTGAGTTTCTTAATCTGCAAACATCCACCAATAAAGCACGTTAATTTCTCGATTCTAAATGAGATGAGAGCCTGTGAGAAAGGAAGCTGCATGTCACGTAAAAGCCCACACCCACTAAGCACAATCCGATGTTGCCTTGCAGTTATTCTGTGTGTCTCGAAGGGGCCAGAGAGACAGGGGTTCCGTAATGAAGCGGGAGAGAAATGTAGTAAGACATTACGAGCCACCAGGAAGATGGGGGAGTCTCTCCCATTTCATAAAGGAACAAACCCAAATAAATAAATGAAAAACCTTGTGCCAGTCAGTACTCTTCTTAGAAAGTACTAGTAGTATACAGGATGAAAATGGAATTCTATTTACTGTAACAGGCATGCATTGTTTTGTAACTCTGGGCGAGAAGTTATTTCTAAGGTTGAAGTTCCTCTCGAATTCAGGAGGAGATTTTCCGTAAAAACGGTTCTGAGTGTTTATCTACAAGTTCATAAATCAGTACACGATCCACCTTTGCTTTATTCACTCAAAAGCCAGGAAAGGGCCACCTGGAGCCTTCCAGGCACAGCAGTGCTGTCCCCAGCGGAACCCAAACAGGTTGTAGGTTTGCCACCTGCAGAGAGCTGGTCTCTACATAGCTTTCTTCCCTCTGAGAGAGACACACGCGCACAGAGTAGCTGGAATGGCAGTTAGCAGCCGTGACTGTAGAATCTTCTGCTATGTAATGGGGTGTCTCCCAGCCCTCGTTCTGTTAACCTCTAATCTCTGCGGACTTGTTGGAAGTCCCCCCACACACCGACAGGAACAGAGCAGACCCCCGTGACATGCAAACCATCGGTGCGCGCTGCTCTAAGAAAACAAGTACAGAGTTACCATGGACACGTGTTTTTAAAAGATCACAGGCACTTCCTGAGAATCCTCCCACCACATTTAGTGCCTTAGCCCAATTTTGAAAGAAATCTTCAAATCTTGCAAAAAGCGAGGCAAATACCTTCGATTAGGCTTACGCGGGAAAATGAGAAAAATCGAGCTTCCTTAGAAGGTGACTGTGGAATAACTTAATACTACCTGCATATGAAAAAGACCAAACAGGACAACTGTGTAGCATTTCTTGAGGTAGAAGAGGTCAAGGAAGGTAAACTATAGTGAAAACAACTTGGATCAGCTGTAACAAAGAAATACCTGCTGGACAGGTGTGCTGACCACTGAGGGATTACAAAACTGACTTTTACAGGCCAGCGGAAGAGGAAGGGGGTTGGAATGTCTGGGGAACACCCTTGCCTCTCAATGCTTAATCTAGGCCTTCTACATAAATCTTTATTGTAAGCAGCAATCCATGTAGCATGTACC
Source organism: Aethalodelphis obliquidens (assembly GCF_003676395.1). Classification (NCBI taxonomy): domain Eukaryota; kingdom Metazoa; phylum Chordata; class Mammalia; order Artiodactyla; family Delphinidae; genus Aethalodelphis; species Aethalodelphis obliquidens. The sequence goes on from NW_020837946.1 coordinate 3,020,018, forward strand.
CAACTCAGACCCTGGCCTTGAATCTCTGGGACAATCTCTCGAAATCTGATAGGATTTCTAACGTTTTACTTGGATAAGAACATTAAGAACACTGGCTGGCTTGGTAATTATTTTCAGCCACGATGCATCAGGGGTTTCCTGATGAAGCAAGAAGCTAGAATGGGAAGGTTCCTGGTTTCAGGTGCCCCGTTTTCCAGAACTCGGAAAGTAATAAAAAGATCGTTACCTGTTCCAATAAGCATTCCCGTTCATCAACGAGCTTTTTCAACCTAATATCTAAAGAAATCAGAAAGATACAGGTTTAGGTGACTCCATGGACTGCCCCTTTCAGCAGATTGCTAAACTGAAGAAGGAGCATTGGGGTTAGTGAAACTGATGATGAAGGTATTATACACGTACCACGGCGAATGAGGCCACAGACAGGACGGGGGAGGAATTCAGCCAAGGGGGGTGAACTGCATCAACCTCCCACACATGCTTGTCTCGTCAGGGCAGCATCCGGCTGCATGCAAACAGGCTAATCTTCTACTCTGGGTTAGCATGCAAGAGCTCTAGGGCCAAACCACACTGCAACACAAGATCTCACAAGGCTTCACGGTTTAACATCATTAGCAAGGTACAAACACACTGAGAATCGGGATCAAATATCACCAGCATTTTCGTTAGCCTTGACTTTCCAAGTTTCCATCCCACGAGCGTTGATCTTCCTTATTTCTCTCAAAGACTCACCAGTGTCAGAGTTCTGACTCTCCTTACGAACCCTAAGTGTCCTGACAGCACCTCCGGTAACCCACTTTGTTGCTATTCTTTTGAGGAAGAATGCAGTAATAACTTAGGTTTCTGTCATTCTTCCCACCCCAGATACAGAAGTCTGCCTACACGTAAGCACCTAGAAATCCCCCAAACAACTCTCTGAAGGGGCGTTGAGTAATACATTCTCCAGAGCACAGAGAGGAAACCAAGACCCAGGGAGGATTTTAGGGGCAAAATCCTACACCAGTTTCAGGGCAAAATCAGGATGACGTGATGGTGGTGGGTGCTCCTGTGTGCTGTGCCCTCACTGTGTGCCAGGCACTGTCCCAGCCACTCACACCACCTCCCGCGAAGCCCTCCAGGCGGGCAGTGCTGCCACGTCCCTCTTCTACAGATGAGGACCCAGGCCCAGCAGCTTTCCTAAGGCCCCAGGGCTGCACCCCTAACCCCTGCACCCACTGTTTTCCTAAACACAGCCCTCTGAGTCGGACCGGACTCCTGGCCTGGCTCTTCTTCCCGAGGCGGCAGTGCTCTCACACTGCCCAGGTTTTGATTAGCCGTGTGAAATGGAAATAATGCATACAAAGCGCACCTTTGTTTTCATTAAAAAAAAAATCATCTATCCACATTCTAATCCGAGTTACGTGTTTTCGCTAATTGTTTTTCCAAACATCCTAAATTGCTATTTTAAAGGCACAGTAACAACATAAATGAAAACAGAAAATGTTACGTATAAGATACATTTATAATCCTTTTGAGTTCCATTTTAATTTACATACAAACTGCTTCTGACAGATGTTTTATTCTGTCCCTTCCATAAATGCACCCAACACTGAAACAAAAATGAAAAATAAATTGAAAACCTGGCTCTCTTATTCAATATCACTTTTCATTTTATCTTGTATATTTTATATTCCTATATACAAAAACCACAGGCATCATAAGAAACACTGAATATATCAGAAAGTGATTTGAGGCTCACATATCTATTTACAATTTTATTATTATTTTTCTATTAGAAGACTTCAAATATCTTAGACAGCAAGTAAAAAAAAAGTTAAAATGCAATAATAGTGCTAACAATAAAAAACAAGAGCAATCTGACCTTGAGTCTTATAGGGAAAATATGAAAAATGGAGAGAGACAAATGGAACTTTTAAGGAAGAGAAATTTTAAAGCAGAAGTGGAGAAGATTAAATAGTTTCAGGAAACTGGAAAAAAGAAAGAAGCAAAGTTGTTTGACATAAAGAAAATAAGCACTGAAATAAGTCAGAGAAAGACAGACAGTATATGTTATCACTTATATGTAGAATTTGAAAAATAGAACAAACGAATGAATATAACAAAACAGAAACAGACTCACAGATGGTAACTAGTGGTTACCAGTGGGGAGAGGGAAGGAGGGAGGGGCAAGATGGAACAGAGGATTAAGAGGTACAAACTACTATGTATAAAATAAATAAGCTACAGGGGTATATTGTACAGCACAGGAAATATAGTCACTATATTATAATAACTTTAAATAGAGTGTAATCTATAAAAATATTGAACCACTATGTTATACACCTGAAACGAACATAATATTGTAAATCAACTATACTGCAATAAAAAAAATTCAAAAGAGAAATGAAAATGAGTCCTGCTTTTTTTACAGTCTTAAAAGTCAACAAGTCTAACCTGTGACGTGAACAGTGATGCATGACTGGTAATTACTGTGGTACTGATCAGGAGTGCTGCAAATCTCTACTCACTAAGCAGCCCTGCTCACCGTTGGTCTCTAACACCCAAACGATAAGCATTAAAGAAAATAAAGTCACACTGTCTCGAACTCAGAGTTTTATTTTACACTGGGAAGTTAAAATCAATTGGCAATTAAAGTTATTTTAGTAACATTGTTAAAGGATTACATTTTTTAAAAACCTGTTTTTTATATATTAAACTCCACCACACTTTCTGGTGTGAACTTTAGAGACCCGTGAAACAAGAAACAAGAAAGGTGGCGAGGCCATACAGACCGTCACAGGGGCAGCAAGCCAGCCCCAGGACCCCCAGCCCCGCTCCAGAGGGGCTTGCGTGTTGTGACTGCGTCTGTCCCGGCTGCGAAGGTCAACCACCAGCAACAACCATGGTCACTCAGCACTTACTCTCCTGTGCTTTACTGGGTCTGATCCACACCGCCACTCTCAAAGGCAGGTTCTAACCCCAATTTCAGAGAGTAAAATGAGACACGGTAAGGGTAAGTAGCTTACTCATAATAATATATTATCAGGAGGATAATTTTCATTCTGTGGGTTAATTTCACCCAATCCTGGGCCTCAGGCCTCCTCTCCCCGTTGCAGAGAAAGTCGCCTCCCTCGATATTCGCAAAGCTAGTGATCAGAAGATTGACATCTCAAGAAATCCACTGAGTGTGGTCCTTTCTCTGCTCCCTCCTTGCACTGACTTAATTTGATTATAATCCATGTGGTCAGTTTTCAACTTCCCCAGGGCTAGCCTCCCATGCCAGGATCGCCCCTGCTTCCGGTAAAAGGCAGAACAGGGACAGGCTGCTCAAGAGGTCTGTACAGATGGCAACTCCCTACAGCAGCTGCTGCTTCAGGTCAGCCGAACAGCTGAAGCCTTTCATGTCTCAAAAAATTCGTTCGTCTTTGATGTAAGAGGGGCAGAGAGGGTGAAAGGGAGAGAGCGAAAGGTTTTTCTCCTGAAAGACTGTCCTCCCTGTATGAGGTCAGCACACTGGATACGCACATATTCTGAACGGAGCACGCTCACACGCCCCTGCCTTTGCTTCTGGAGCCCGGACACTTGGAATGAATCTTACTGTTGTGTTCCCTTGTTTTGATGGCCATGGTGGCATGTCACACAAGGCGGTCTCCTAGAGAAGGAATCTTATCAGTGGAAAGCAGGAAGCCTAAACTGTCTAAACACCCAGAAGCAGCATTCCAGAGTCCTAGTGACAGTGGAAATTTAAATGTTCAGGTCATTAGGTTTTCCATTAATTGGAAATACTCAGTGTTATACAAAGTAGTCAATGCAAGATATCCCATTCTCAAACACTCTTTTCAAAAATTTTACTGCTTCCCAACCTTTGTATGTTATAAAATAGCCTGTAATTCAAAATTCTCAGTTACCTTTCCCTATTTTTTACAGAAACTCATAGTTATACTTACATACTTTGGAAGGAAGATTAACATTTTACATACAGTAGCCATGCTCTGGTTTGGGGTTGAAAAATACCCCAGCTTTTTGATTTAAAGTATCAGTGATCGATGCTTTTCTCTGTCCTGCATTATAGTGAAACCTCAGTGGTCCAGGTTCCTCTGGGGCTGGGGCTAACAGGTCACCATTTGATTCTTTTCTGAGTCTGAATTGTTTGACATTGCGATCTTTCCAAATTGCCTTATGTACTTCCACGCCTTCCTACACTGAATATACCAAAGGTAACCATTTCTTGATAATTCAGGGGCCTTCACGTGCACATTAATTACTGTGTGGGGCCGTAATATCACCTCGCCCTCGGAGCAGAGTAATTGGTGTGCATAATGAAGGCTCTTAGATTATCAGGGATGGTTTGGTTCTTCAGAATCCTTATCTTCCTTTTTGCTGACTTTCCAATTCTCTGTTGCTTCCACTAGAGGTTGGGTCCTATGTGCTTGTTCATGGGCAGAGCACCTTCCATATAGGAAGTGATCTTACATGTTTATTGATTAAACGAGGGATGAACACTTGAGACTGCTGGCTGGCTGGCTGGAGGGATGGGAAGCCTATAGTAATGCCCTTAAATGTGCTGTTGAAGAACATGGGAAAGAAAGGAAAGAAGTTAAAATGGTTTGGTGATCTCACCACTGAGTGAGTTTGGCTGTTGAATCACTTCCCCAGAGGCCTTTAACAGTAGGAAGGAGAGCTGTTCCCAATGTACATTCCGGTATGAACGCAGCTTTGCTAAAGTTATAGATACCAACTTTAAAGTCCTTTGCAGCCCTTGGACTTGATTCTCTAGCCCTTGGACTTGATTCTACCAAGCAAGCCCCATAGTTTTCTATTTATATGGCACAAGTGGAGAGAACTGATCAGTCCCATTATCCTCTGCTTCAGGACACTTATGCAGAAATAGTCAACGTTTATTTGAAATTCTCATCATCCTCTTCGAAACATTCTAATAAGCATTGGCACCTGTAAGCAACGCAACAAGATGGAGACCCTTCTCAAGTGGGCTCTTCATCACAACCACAGACCACAGGAGATTCTATGAGGAAAGATCTTACTCAAGGATGGCCCAACACTAGTCCCAGTCTAGACGCCGGGAGAGAAGCTCTTCACTACTGACAATGGATATTACGCATGAGTCCTCCACAGAACCCCAATTGGGAACTAGCAACCCAGAAGTAGATAAGAGTAGATTAAAGATGATATGATGTAGCCACAGTCAGAATTCAAGTAGCACAAGAGTGATCACAGGCTTGTAAAATTATAAAATGTTTTTATTTCAAATTTTGTTGAGGTATTGGTCATTTTTGCACTCAATTATATCCTGTAACAATAATACGAAGTCATATGATCTCATAAAGTGTCAACAGCATTCAAACTGTACATTCCCCTGTAATTTTAATATTCTATAATGGATTTTTATTTAACTTTACAATTATTTTTAAAATGTTTCTTTATATAGAAAATATATATCTTGTTCAGGAAGATCAAAACAAGAAATTTCTGGTAAGAATACACTGAAAAACAACGAATGAAAATATTTATACCAGATACCAAGTGATTCAACTATTTAAAATATCCCGTTAGAGTCTAATCAGAAGTTTGCACAAGAATAGCATCTTTTTGTCTTGCTCTACTGAATAATGATTAGACAAATAGAAAGAGAAGTAATTTTAAGGTTAAAAACATAAATTTTAGAAATGATTCTCCCTAGCCAAATACTGCAGTAGGAAATGCAATTACAACACGTATCTCTTCCAGAAAAGAATTAAAAAAAAAAAAAAAGAAGTCTTTGCATAAAATGACTTTGGTACATAATTGTCATGAAGTCAAAATCTCCTACAAAATAAATTCAGTTATCCTCAAGAATGAGATCGAAAAGTATTGGTCTGAGATAAAATACTTATATGAGGTAAAGGCAAGTAAGCTATCCCTAGTGCTGTAAGATGTTTATTTGCTATCCCTAACATGATTGATTATTGTCCTAACATGCAAATCTCATCACTCAGTGACCTATGTGCTGTCTGGCCGTTTATGTACTTTTTAAATAAAATACCATACAGGTTATACTATACATATCAAGATCAAATATGAAAGCACGTATATTTAAATGAGACACCTTCATTTAAATCATACTCATAATGCGGAAATCTCAGGATACTATTTGGTCGCTTCAATTAGATGTTGATACATTTGGTCAAGAATATGCACATGCATATCAGCTTAAGGCCAAAGCTAAATATTTTGATGCTGATTTTAAGCAGAAATAAAACAGTGTACATTATTGTTTGATGCTCTCGGAACGCTCTCCATTAGAACTAACTCCAATGAGAGAAGTGTCCTTCTCATCTGGGTGATAACCTTAGTGATGAAATAGTAATCTACAGGTAACAGTCTACAGCTTCAAGGATTAGATAACTTGGTGGACTGGCATTCGGTGCGTCTATACCAATCTAGAACATTTTCTGTGTCTCACCGGTGGAGTCTCTCACAGTTGGACTTGCTGTGCAGTCCTGGTCCCCCCCTAAGACCCCGCCTCAACCTACGACAAGGCACAGTCCTCTTTGTTTCTGCCCTTCCCGTGTCCACCTGCCATCTCTTCCTTGCTTTCTGAATTAAAGTCCCCCACCTCGCCTGCTGGTGCCACGTCATCATTTTCTAGACTAACGCTGTCTGAAACCTTCCTGACTGTGTGGCCTCGGTTTTCTGATGTCACATGCTCTCCTGTGCCTTTTGTTCGACAGGCATCGTTAATGTTCTCCGAGGGACCTTCATGTTGGAGCAGGGTGCTGCCTGGCACTTCCTCACTGTCTGGACCTGGAGGACGGCTGGGAGCGGTGCCGTCTTCCTCAGCATCATCTTTTCTAGCACCTTCCTCTAATTCTTTATTAATGGAACTGGTGCCTGATGACTGAACTGTATTATCTTCAAAATCCAACGTGTCTCCATCAGCTACTGCTTTCCTTGTCTTGGTGTTTACGCCATAATCGTCTTGGTGAAGTCCTCCATCCAGCTCAGTGTTAGGATTTTCTGGCCCATCGGCGTTTTCACTGCTTCCTACCGCGGCGTCCTGTTTTGGGTCTTTAGTGACCTCATTTTGCGCTTCTACAACTGGCTTTTTGTCAGTAAGTTCGACCTGCTCTTCCTTCACTTCACTTAAATCTGGGTTTTGAAATGTTAACTCTTTCTGAACATCTTTGGTTTCTACAGGTGCTGGTGATTTTTTCTTCTTGTTTTTCTTTTTCTTGTTCTTCGTTTTCTTGGGCGACGAATCCGGTGCCTCTCCCTGTTGGTCATTCTTTTCCTCATCGGGCTCTTTCACATCTAGGGATTCACTTTCAGCATCTACCGTACTTGGACCTGTCACCTCCTGAGGGCTGCTTCTGGCTTCTGGAGAACAAGGAATGGCTTGGACTTCCGGCTTGATGGGTGTCTCATCCCTTAATTTTCTTCCTTTACCCTCCCCTTCGTTGTTCTCCCCACCTACCTCTGTGCTCTGAATCGGGACCTCCTTGGGCTCAGCTACTTCCTGGTTGGTGAGTTCTTTCTCTGAATCATGCCCTGAGCTTGGGTCCAAGCCTTCCGGAGCATCTACCTCACACTTTTCACGGTGACTCACCGTGTCATCGATACCCCTTGGAGGACTTGAGGCTACTGTGCCCACCTGCTCCCCCAACCCAGTGAGCCCTGCCTCCGGCACAGCCTCTGTGGGGTTCCCACTCTGCTCCCCAGTGTCTGCACTGCTCTCCCTTCCAACTTCAGATATTTGCAAAGGAGCACATTCCTGACGTGGTCCTACGCTAATCTCTTCCATATTGGTTTCAAAATCTTCCTGTTTTTCTTTTTCCCACTCTTCTGCAGATTCTTTACTTTGGTTTTTGGTATCCAAGGCATTACTGCCGCGCTGCCCGATCCCAGGACCTGGGACTTCACCATCTAGTTCACTGTTTATGACCTCACTTGACTCAACCTGCTGTGTGCTTTCAAAGAAGGAAGTGTTCTCCAGAATCTGGCTTTGAACCTGTTCCTCGTTCCCAGAATTTACTAACGTTCCTGGGGAGGGGGCACTGTCTTCAGAGGCTTTCTGGTCCTCGGCATTGTCACCAGGATGTAACACCTCTGTGTCCACACAGTCCTCTCCTGGGTCCTCTTTGTGCTGTCTCTGCTCAGTGTTCTGCAAGATCTCTCTTTTCCCCTCATTCTCCACCATTTCATCTTTCACCTCCACTTCATTGGCTCTTCCTAAAAGACCATTGAGAAAATTGAAGGGACCCCATGACGTGGTTGACCACACAACATACATTACAATGTAAACACATGTTCTCTTTCCCAGCCAACCCCGCTCCTAAGAGAGAGAGCCATCAGAGAAGCGCACGGACAGAAGCCTTTGCCAGTTCTGTGCGGCAAAGCAGCCATCGCGTTAGCAAATGTTGGATCAGCGGAGGCCACTGCCGCCACGTCAAAGGCAAGAGCGGCTGCTGGTGCCACCTGGGGTGAACTGACTTTCAAAGGTGAAGTTAAGTTTTAACAAATAAGAAAGAGCTCTGGATCAGGCAGCCACACTCTCCAAGATGAGGGGATTCAGAAGGACGGAAGGTTCGTGGTCCCCATTCTCATTTCTGGATGCACACGGGGACCACTCCTACTTTTCCAGCTGTCAAACTGCACTGAATATCACGCAGCTCTGAGAGCAGCTTTCAAATAATTTTTAAAAGAAACATTCAGGGCTTCCCTGGTGGCGCAGGGGTTGAGAGTCCGCCTGCCGATGCAGGGGACGCGGGTTTGTGCCCCGGTCCGGGAAGATCCCACATGCTGCGGAGCGGCTGGGCCCGTGAGCCATGGCCACTGAGCCTGCGCGTCCGGAGGCTGTGCTCCGCAACGGGAGAGGCCACAACAGTGAGAGGCCCGCATACCGCAAAAAAAAAAAAAAAAAAAAAACACACGAAGACCACTTACAAAACTGACGTTTCTAGTCCTTTAAGTGTTCATTACACAACAGTTATCAAGGATTTATAAGATGTATATTTGAACAAGAGCAGCATGATAAATTCTAGCTGCTCAGGTAGGGAACATAAAGGTAGGATGGACATTCATCAGTTTATCTTCCCTCAGCAACTCTGACACAATGAAAAGAGCTGTGTTTCTTGAATAGTCATCAGGGTAATGAGGCACCTTCCCGGAAAGCCAGTTCTGGGAAGCTGGGGCCTACAGGTTTCTTCATGTCCACGAAGAACCTTCCAAGTGGAAACTACAGCCTTGGTCCCTGACCTTATCTCAGCCTCACTGTGAAAAGCTGGAAATGGTTGTGAGCGAGGCCTTATTTGCTGGCTACAACTTCAGGCGGCCCACCACATGCAGAAGGTTTATCCCAAAGCCAAGTATATTACGACAAATATTAACTGGTGAATCTTTTCAGATATTTGAAAACTGTGTAAAATATTCCTACAATATATTGGGTTTCCCAATTTACATTCTTTCAGAAGCAAAAATGTGACATACAAAGGAACATCACCTCTGACAAAGGGGCGGACGTTTTCAGACTCTTGCTGGTAGGGAAAGCCCTCCGCAATGACCACACTCACCACCCAGGGCTCCCCGTCCATCTCACCTACACCCAGGGCTACTTGTCCATCTGCTGTCCACAGGCCCTTCAGACTCTCAAAACGCTTAATGGTGCACAGGATCTGCAGCACTGGCTTGCAAATACAGTCAACTAACTTACTTTACGGTTCTGCTATTCTGATCTTTTGACAATTCTGTAACAGAATAAGTCACAACGCCGTGTCTGGCACATAACTGAAGAAAAACAAATACAACAGAACCATCAACACGGTCACTTAATTTTGAGATTATTTTCCTTGTATTCACAGCTGGCAGCTTTGAGAAGCAAAAGGAACGTAGTCTTAAGCCATCGGTGGTGAGCACTGAACAGAGGTACATGCCAGACAACACACGTGGGTGATGGCATCGTTTGACAGGAAGTTCCCATGAAGTGACAGAACGAAGGGCATGCTGGGTGATTGTTAATCGATCAGTGATGATTATGTCAACTCTACCAATGCATGGAAGGTGAACCAGTGCTGACTGGAAGACACGAGGATCAAAGGAAAACAAGTACTTACCTAGCGTCCCATCCCCTGTTGCCTTGAGGGCATTTAACTCTTCCTTTGTCATCTTTGTAGAACCTTGGTAGCCAACATTATTTAGAGGGTCTGAAGTCTCTCCATTGGTAGCTACTTCTGAATTTAGGATTATTCCATGTTTCTGGGAATAAAAACAGGCTCATCGTAATACTCACTAAGTGATACTAGGTTAAACTTTCTTTTATAAATAATAATTAAAAAAACCCCTATTTTTCCCTAAGCAGAGGAAAACTCTACAGAGACAGAGGAGCGCTAGCCTGCACCCCTGCAAATATTCTATCAACACACACTGATCTGGGATGTCTTCCTGCAAGGGTCCTTCCTTACATGTTCCCATCCACGTCTTAGTGTGCTGGTGACAAAACACCTTCCTTGGGCATCCTCTTTCACTGCAGGCTGCCAGGAAGCAGAGCATCGAGCAAACCACTATAGAGTGGTCTTCACCTCTAAAACCCCGGCTGCGTTCTTTAAAAGGATAGAGATAAAGAAATATGTACGTGTTCTGAGAGGAATGAGCAAACTTGGATGGAAGGTTTGTTACATTCGAAAGAAATACAATTCGTGCTCACTACACAGCAAAACACTTTAAACCCGGCGACGCTTCACAACGCCAGGACGCCCCCCTCACCCGGGATCACCCCCTCCCTTACCCGCTCCTGCCGCCCATAGCTCTTTCTCTTCTGCTTGGAGGAATTCCCAACCCTGTACTCACACCCTGGCTAGAAGCAGCACTGCGAATGTGAGCTCTAAGCCTGTTCCCTGCTGGCTTACTGCTCTGGCCTTGACCCTTCATTATAAGTAGCTGACGTGGATGTTTCCATTGGTGATGCAGGAGCCAGCCCGTGGCCATACCCCCTAGACTCAACACCACCCTTTACGGTGCCGAGAGTCCACCCAGAGCTCTGACCCCCGCTGCTGCCCGTTGGTTTATTTTACTCAGTTTCCAGCCAGCAGCTGAAGACCCCTTGACATGGCCCAGACAGAACTTTCCTACCATCCACGGGGTCTCCAAGTCTAACTAGTGTCAGCCATGCCACTGTCCAGCTACAGAGGTCCTTATGTTCGAGACTTTAATATAGGAAAGAAATACACTCTCTAACTTGGAGTAATGTCCTGGAGAATTTACTGGTGAGTTTGAGAAAAAATTTAGACAGCCTATCAAAAAAATTCTTGGAAATCAGAGTTGCTTCCAAGATCAGATATGCCTATAAACATCTAAAGACAATAGGCACACCCCACGGAATCTACGCTGACTTCACATGTCTCTTTGGGGGTCAGTTAACCCAGGATTTGATTTTATTAACAGAACTAAAATCAACGACATAAAATCAATGAACACCACTATCCACACACATTCATCCTTGAGAATCCTGGAATTTGCTGTTGTCGCCTGGATTTTTAAAAACTGTACTTTGGCTTCATACCTTTAATTCCTCTTTCAGCACGACTACTTCTTCTCTAAGATCGTCTCGTTCACTCCTTATGGAATCAAAGAACTCTTTCTGCCTCTCTAATGCCTGAGTGTGTAGCGGAGCAAAGAGAGAGAAGATTCGCACAGGTGAGCAGACGACTTCAGAAGCAGGACTAGGAAGGAGGCTTCTACTATGTAAAAGGCTAACACCGGCAGGGCATTCGATAGACTATGCTTAAAGATACAAACACAATGCAGTGTTAAGCTCTGAACTCAGTTTATGCCAGCCAAGAAACATCACTGTGCATGCTCCCTGAGAGACATTAACGTTCTGAAGGATGCTCTCTGCTTTACACCCTCTCCTGGCTTAGTCTGCGGTTTCACGGCATAGTTGGAGAAGGAACAGAAGCCATGCACCCATTTAAATGAAGGATAAATAAAGGAAAAGAAGAAACGTTTACAAACCCCCAGTGACAACTATTTTAGTAATTTAGACTGTTTTTGTACGTTGATTCTCGGTGTTTGTTGTCACAGATGAACGTAAAGTGGTCCTGAGGCAAACGCAACGCACACACAGACATGCACACGAGATCTTAAATAAGCGTTGGTGAGCGTATCAGAGTGAAGGCAAGGTGCAGCTGCACGCTGTAAAGGCGCTGACGTTCGCTTCAACATCTAGAGATTGCTATCAGAGCCGTGGGGAGTGAGTCGCCGTGTTTGGGAAGCCATTTGGCATCGCGGAGCACAGCTGTCACTTTAGTAAGTGTGTTCTTTGCTCCCTACTCGTCACTCCTAAATGCAGATGGGCTGCCTCTTCTTTCCCTGTGGAGCGAGAGCAGCTGACATCTCCCTGGGGAGGCTCAAGGTGGGGATGCGTGAGGCACAGCACCTGCCACCTTGCAGCTTCCTCAAAGCCCTTGGAGAAAAAGCCCAGGCAACACGGGATAGGGGATTCCAGGAGGTCTGAGCCTCCACGCGTGGACTCGCCCAGCGGGTTCCTCACTCCTCTGATCTCTGTGCCGCCCGCTGCTCACAGGCAGGCAGGGAGCCCGGGAATGCTGACCAAAGGAGAATCTCCACATTGGAAGTCCACTTCCAATGTGGAGTTAATGTCAATTTGGGTAAGTTCATGTAGTCTCTCTTTTATTCGTTTTGTGTCCCACGGGGGTCACATGCAAACTCATACAAGCCTTTTTGCAAACCAAAGATTCTGAAAGCATTCAATTTGCTAAGCAGACTGCCCACTTGAACCGATTTCAAAGACTTGAGAATCCTACCCCTATCTTTTTGTCTTTCCATTCTATTGTTTCCTGAAGATCAGAAATCTCCCTGATATAACTCGCCTGTTTCTGCTGTAGCTGTCGGATTTCCTGAAGAATAGGAACAGATAGAAAGAAAGCAGATACAGGGTTAAACGGGAAGCAACTCTGCAGTGTAGACAACCCCTGAGCCAGCAGGCGCCCCTGGAGGTCCCGGCCCCATTTTTTCTCACTGATCCCGAGTTCGTTCTCAGGATGCAGGGACTTTATCCTTGTCCTTTTCCCCAGCTCCAAGAGTAGGAAGAAAACCAGCTGGAGTGAACTTCTCACTTACAGGCACTAGAGTTCTAACCAAATTAAAAAAGTAAAAAGTCAAGTCTGTATTAGTTTCTTTTTGTCGCTGTAACAAATTACCACAAATTCAGTGGCTTAGAACAACACAAACTTATTTTCTTACAGTTCTGGCGCTCAGAAGTTCAAAATGAGTCTTATGGTGTCCCCAAGGCATGGGCAGGCCTGGGCTCTTTTCTGGAGGCTTGGGGCAGGGGAGAATCTATTCCCACCATTTTTTAGTTCCTAGATGTGCCCACAGTCCTTGGTCTGTGGCCCCTTCCTCACGTGGCTCTGACCTCTGCCCCCGTGGTCACATCTCCTATGCTGTCTTTCACTTTCCTGCCTCCTTCTTGCAAGGACCCTTTGGATCACTCTGGGTCCATACAGATGATACAGGATAATCTCCCATCACAAGGTCCTTAACTTAATCACATCTGCAAAGTCCCTTTGTCTGAGTAAGGTGACATAGTCACAGTTCCAGGGATTAGGACATGGGCATCTTGGGGGGCATTATTCGGTCTGCCACACCTCCTCAAACAAACACAAAACCACCGAAGAATGAGAATCTTCACTAATAAAAGGAACTGTCTCCTCAAACGAGGCATAGAGAATTCGCCTAAACTCAATTTTCAAGAAAACTGGTGGCTTTAGTAATGACCCAGCAAGATGCTCGTAAGTCACACACAAAGAGAGAAAAAGAAGAGAAAAGAAAAACGGGAAAAACTACTCACCTCAAGCATTTCTTCTCTTTGCTTCAGGGCCTCTTTCACCTCAGCAAACTGAAACTGGAGGATACTGTGGGCATGCTTTTCCCTTTCAAATTCCTATAAGGGAGGAGAAGAACGTTCAAGTTCCAGTGGAATCACATTTTTCTGTCACTCTAGTTCACGTTCTTATGATTTACCTTTACCTGGAACAAATTACCTGTTACCATGTCATCACAGTTTTCAAGGCCTTTTTAAAAAATAAATTTATTTATTTTTTTTGTTTTTATTTTTGGCTGTGCTGGGTCTTCGTTGCTGCGCACGGGCTTTCTCTAGTTGTGGCGAGCAGGGGCTACTCTTCGTTGCGGTGCGCCGGTTTCTCATCGTGGTGGCTTCTCTTGTTGCAGAGCACGGGCTCTAGGTGCGCAGGCTCAGTAATCGTGGCTCGCGGGCTGTAGAGCGCAGGCTCAGTAGTTGTGGCGCACGGGCTTAGTTGCTCTGCTACATGTGGGATCTTCCCGGCCCAGGGCTCAAACCCGTGTCCCCTGCATTGGCAGGCAGATTCTTAACCACTGTGCCACCAGGGAAGCCCTCAAGGCCTTTTTAACAACATGAACCAGTTTCTCTGGATTTTCTAGAAGACAACCCTACGATCTACTGTAAAATTAACCTGAGGACAAACATATGGACACCAAGGGGGGAAAGGGGCGGGGGGGTGTGTGGTGTGGGATGAACTGGGAGATTGGGATTGACATGTATACACTAATACGTATAAAATGGATGACTAATAAGAACCTGCTGTATAAAAAAATAAATAAAATAAAATTCAAAAAAAAAATTAACCTGAGGAGTTGGCACAGCTGACAGTATGACCCGATTTCTTTACAGGTAAGCCGTGCCCTGGGAAGGCCCCCAAGCTGTCTGCTGAAGGCCTGGAGGAGGCAGCTTTGCAAAAGAGTGGTAATAAAATCATCCCTGAGTCTGAAATATGCCGATGAATACTCTTTGGGGCAAAAAGGGATGGTCTACCTTGGCAAGTTTATCTCACTAACAGTAGGCGGCCAGCTCTGTACCTCAGAGACAAAACAGAAACAGGCGGGGGAAGCAAAGCCCTTGTCAGCACAAAGCCGCTCCCCCAGTCCAACCCTTCCCTGCATGAGACTCATCCCTGCAACCGGGCAACACGCTCCTCTCGTCTCCCACTCAGCACAGCACAGCAGCGCAGTCCCTGACGATGGTGTGGTACCCACCTAGCTGCCAGCAGTTTAGGGAACAGCAGGGAACACCTTCCCTCAATTCGTTACCAGTTATTTTAGAAGGGATTTGACCTTAGCTCATCCTGGCATCATGTGCTCACCCACTTTCTGAAGTCTGGGGGTGACTGGATCCTCCTAGCTGTGACAAAGACATGTCTGTCGGGCTTTGCTTCGCCCATGGTCTCTACCTTGGGTCAACATTCCAGGATCACCCCATTTCTCTGGAATTAGATTTGGGGCTTCTTGGTCTACTTCCTGATGCCTAAATGAGGGCATTCTAGGAGTAATTTAGAAGGCATTACAGTACTGTTCCACCCAAGTGGGTTCAGAATACGCTCTCTGCTCCTAAATTATGAATTAGTTTCAAAGAAAGCTTTCATGACATCAGGTCTCATGAAAAGTTTCTCCTTTGTTTCAGAGTTCAGTTACCAGGAACTTCATGGACAAAATTCTTCTTTAGCTTCTAACTCAACTACAGTAGTGAAAGAAGGAGGCCCCTGAGTTGTTATGGTATTTGGCTTCAACCCTTGGGATTTAGAGGATATAGCTAGTTAGGAAAAAAAAAGATAATGACACTCACAAATTAAATTTTCTATTTATCTCAGCAACTCTGAAAAACTGGATAATATTCTAGGATTTGAAAAACCAGCTAATTCCTTAAAATATGAAAAACAAGTATGTCTTGCTGTCTCACAAAGAACAGCTAAGCCCAGCCTTCACCAAATCAGCCTACTGTCATTAATTTCAACATATGCTCACGCTTTTTGTTGATAACATAAGTTAACATATTAATTCCAGTGGTTCTTCATGAAAGCCCAAATAAGATTCTACCCTTTTCTGAGGTTAATGAAGGTTTTTAATTCTCAAGTGGAGGAACCATGTCTTTTCCCAATCAGCAGAAAACAAATGAATATAATTTTCTTAAAATCCTTGATACTTGCAACTATTTCTCTCTGGTGTTGAGATAACAAAGTAAGAATGAAGAAATGTATATTAACAGGAAAATCTTGAAGCCTCTAATTGTGCTTTGTCCAAGCATGCTGGGTCTTTCGTAGGCAGGTTTTTCATGGTTATGATTTCACCTTATATGCAAAACACACAAATGTCCTCCTAGTAAAATTGTCTCTAGTTTACATATTGAAATTGTGCATACCAATACTGCAAGTCCCTCAGCAAAGAGCATGGTATTCTTATATGTTTGGGCTTCCAGGGCAAGTGGAGAACTGTTGTTTTTAAAAAAAACACACACACGCAAATATATACATACACACGTATAATGTGTAGATACCATATACCAAATATATATACGTACACACACACACATATTCTACCATTCTTACCTATACCGTAGGTATATCCTCCCATCCTTATACATACCATTTATATATATAGTCTACAATAATTACATATACCATTTATATACATATGCCTGTGTATATATATATTCTCCCATTCTTATACATACCATTTACTTGTATATTCTCCCATTCTTACATATATCATTTATACATATACTCTACCATCCTTACATACACCATTTATATATCTATATATTCTCCCGTCCGTAATTACATATAGCGTTTACATATATATACACTCCACCCTTCTTTCTCGCACTAGCACATACTTTGGTTTTCTCCTCGTACTGCCGCCTGGACTCAGCCAGCTGCTCTTCAAGCTCCAGCATCATGTCCTTTAGCGTATCGACCTGGTACATAAAGTTTGTCTTCTCATTGTCTAGCTGAGCGTTGGAAACCATGGCCTTCTTATATTTTTCTTCAACTTCTGCTAGTGAGTCCTGCAGAAAATAGGTCATGTTTTCGAAATTGTAGTAAGGAAACAGAAACACAGATTAGTTCAGTATTTTTAACAAAACCTCCAAAAACGCAGCCCTAAATTTAGACTTTATTTCTGGGAGCAAATGAGTCAGAAGAAGAAACACATGGCAATTTGAAATGCCCCCAAAGTCTCCCTTTTCAATTTGTTCCGATTCTCATGACTCAGGAAATTAGTTATTAACTGTGTGTAGGGGTGAAGATAACTTACAGTCATCAGGACAAGGGGGACGCTGGGTGGAAGGGGCTCTGGTCACAGAGGCAGCAGAGCCCTGGCTGTGGGAATCTGATTCTGTAGCCCGCTGTACAGGTGTCTGAAGTAACCACTCAAGACACGTGACCAGAACCTGGGACAGAGCCAGTGCTGGGGAGGGGGAGTAGAACACCTGCCGCCAGCAGCCCACTGTCCCCACTGGGGCTTATGAACCAGGAAAGGCTTAAGTGGAAGTTCACATGTTCAACCCATAGGAAAACTCAACAAGGTACACAGGCCTCACTGGGTAGGTCCTGGAGAGACAAAGCTCATTCCTTTGAAAAGACAACCAGGGAAAGAGGCCTGCAAAGTGAACATGCCCCCCTCAACCCCGGGGCTCCCACACCGGCAGGGCAGGCCCCAGGGGACAGCAGCGTGTGGACCCCGAAGCACAGACCAGCGGGAGACGACTCTGGGAGAACACAGAGCAGCATCCCAGGTGCAAAGGACCCTGAGCTACAGAAAGGCGGGCACTGGCGGGTCGGGCGTGTGCCAGCTGCTACCAGGAGGCTCTGCGGAGACCAGCGCTGCTCTCGCCTGCACTTGCAAACCAGGGCAAGGATTTCAGGAGGGACCAGTTATTCCTGCGCTGTTCCATGGCTCTCTTTCCAACTCCGGTAGGAGCTGAAAGCCAGAATCTTAATTTTCCCCCCTTTTTAAAGAGCGGTGACAAATAGGAAACTGATTAATTAGTCATGTGATTTGGCGCCCCTGGGATACCGAACTCAGACTGGCTTGGGGGTACCTTCTCAGGAGCTGAAAAGGAAGGAACAGAGTTACCATCCCTTGCTAGACTCATGAGCTGCCCGAGCTGCCCGGTGAAGCCAGAGAATAAAGTCCCTGATGCCCCACCTCACTTCACGGAGCCTGGCAACTCAACTTCCTGGTCGGCACAATGCAGTAATTCCACTTGCTACGAGTACCGTGTTATTTACTCAAATAAATCCAAGAAGATACACATTCAGACATTGCTTCCATTAGTAAAATGGCGCAGTATGCAAATAATTTGTGTGTTTCAAAAGCACAGCAACAGAACTTCCTTATCGGGAGACATCAGGTGTTTTGAGAAGCAGATTAAGTTGAAGCCCTCCTTGTATGTAAGGACTGCGGAAAGTGAAGAAAACCAAAACCCCTTCTTCAAGTGTAGGATATGCTTCTGTGGGAAATGAGAAACTGGTTTTAAGCCATGTGTGGTGGGGAGGTGAGTCCAAGACATGCACCAGGAAACATGTTAGTAACATTTGCTAATGAGGAGTTACAATTTTCGAGCCTTGGTTTCAAAGCTGCCTTTGGGAAAAC
The DNA here is from genome assembly GCF_003676395.1 of Aethalodelphis obliquidens. Classification (NCBI taxonomy): domain Eukaryota; kingdom Metazoa; phylum Chordata; class Mammalia; order Artiodactyla; family Delphinidae; genus Aethalodelphis; species Aethalodelphis obliquidens. The sequence continues at coordinate 3,038,471 of NW_020837946.1, forward strand.
CCTGAGCACACACACCCGTGCTACTAGCATTCCTGCCACTTTGAGGTCTACAGTCTGCGGCCTCTTTAGAGCGAGCATGCAGTCTGAATGTCTTCTGTAGGATTTTTTAAAGTTAAGCTGGGTTAATATCGTGAGTCCACACTTCCGTAAGCCGGTACCTTCATCTCCTTCAATCCCTGCATGTATTTGCCTTCTACATCCTGAATCTGGTCCTTTAACTCATTGAGCTCCTGGGGGAAATGGCAAAAAAGGCAAATGATGTCAAAGGGAAAAATGGACAGAGACCACAAGGAAGGAGAGGCGATTCTCTGATTCTTTTCTACTTCTGGGCGGTTTCCTTATTTGAGTAGTTGGAGCAGCGATCTTCGTTTAACTTTTTTAAGTGTTAAAAGGAAAATAAGATGAATTTCAACACTACAAAGATGAAAATGTAGGTGTATCTCATATGATATTTTCACACAATTTTATCAAAGGTATGTGGCTTCAAATATTTTTACGCAGTTTTATAAAATGAGCTTCTGAAAATGGAACAGGTTAACTTACTCATACTTAACAGTTCATTCAAGCTCTTTGAGTTCTGCTCTGTGCTACACACAGTAAGATACGGAAGACAGAAATCAGCAAAGCCTTGTCCCTGCCCTTACAGAGGCCAAGGACTCTACTTTCCCGTCTCGTTCACTGCCACATTCCCAGGGGCTGGTGTCTGGCGTGAGCTGGAGTTGCAATAAATCCTTACTGAACGACTGAGTCATGCTCACAACCCCAAGACCAGATGCAGATTATGACTGCAGCCAACTCCACTTCAAGGCGGGAAAGGATGACCAAAGGGCTGCAGGAGGCCGAGGGACCACACAGGGAGGGACATTTCAGGAACAGAAGTCAAAACATTGTTCTTATAAAGCACAGGAGTTGGAAGGCGTCTGCAGGGGGACCTAGTCCCACCGGCCCTGATGCTTAAGCTCTTCTCTGGCCTCCCTGGCAAGTGCCATCCATCTGTTCAGGTAGCACCAATGGAAGCTGGGTCCCTTTCACCAGTTTTCATTACTAGAAAGCTCGTCCATGAATGAAGCCAAACCTGACCCGGAAGAGCCTCCCTGCCCTGGGTGCCCCGGAAGAGCCTCCCTGCCCTTGGTGCCCCGGAAGAGCCTCCCTGCCCTTGGCGCTCTCTCCAGAGGACACGAGGTCTGGTGACTCAGCCTCCCCTCTGCACAGTCTCCTTTTCAGATGCAACGTCCCTAGTGACTTTAACAAGCAGAGGCCCATTTGTCCGTCACACACTCAGTGTTGAGGATGTAACAGAGAACAGTGTCCACCGACTAGTGGGAGAAGGAAAGATCACTAAAATACCATGATGGGGTCTACTGAAGGCATACTACGCATATGACAGAGGGAAAGGAAGGGCACGCTGCAGGCAGAGGGCGGGGATGCGCGAAGGGCAGGGTGGTACTGTCGGGGGCAGCGAGTGATCCGTGTCCAGCACCTTCCAGTGCTGTGCCGGAATGTCCACTTCTGCTCTGTGTACAGAGGTGGCTGGGCACCTCAGGGCAGCGTGGTGAGGGGTCTCGCCCAGGTGTGCCCGGGGAGCTGAGGGATCCCAGCGCAGGTGTGCTGGCCCTACTGGGGCGGGGAAGTCAGGGGCGGCTCCTTGCAGAACAAGAACCGGGCCGGGCCCTACTGTTACTAGAACACCAAGCTTAATGGGAGGGAGGGGAGACCAGACGGAGAAGAAAGAGCTGGAACTTCACAACTTAAATCCTACTTTACTTGAAGACTGATTTTCACAGAAGGTTTCTCTAGGTCACGCGTAAGTAGAGGGTCTTACCTTGATTTCCCTAATGGAGGCCTCAGTGTCAATGGAGATGGAGGTGTCCCCGCTGCCCCTTCGAGAGGAAGTCCCACCCAGGGAGGCCAGTGTGGCTGCAGACAGGCCAGGCAGCCCCCGAGACCCCTGCAAAGTGGCAAGAGCAAATGGGATTTCAGCCCAAACCAGGATTATTTCTCAGTCTACGAGGATGGTACCTTTACTTGAACTCAGGTTCCAAACTGCAATATCTTCGGTGGGTTTGTGGTGAGCAAGAAAAAGAGGTTCATCTCGAGGGGCCTCACGGACGCTCAGGGTTTGTCTGGAGTAACCGTAAGCCCCATGGCTGGGCCCATCGTGAATTCCTTCACCGTTCCGCAGGTTTAACGTGCACACTGGAAGTGACCCCCGCCCCCGGGGACCCCAAAGGTTGTGTGTTGCCTGGTGAGCCACCCACTAGTCCTGTTCACTCCATGGTGAAATTCTTTATTAAAGATCAAGCAACATATTTTCTTGTTAGTTTCATCCATAAATTTCGGGACCCTCGTGGTTTATAGATGACACAATATAAAGCTCTACAGAAATTCCTTACCTTCTCCGTGAAGTCTTTTTCTGGTCTCTCTTCAACCTGGAGAGGAAAATGGATAAATATTAAATACTTAAAAGCATTAAACGGAGAATCTGGATTTAGGGGGTAAGATAATAATAAAATAAAGCATCAGCTTCCTTTGTGATTTTATTTTTTTATTTTTTGCATCATGTGGGCCTCTCACTATTGTGGCCTCTCCCGTTGCGGAGCACAGGCTCCGGACGCGCAGGCTCAGCGGCCACGGCTCACGGGCCCAGCCGCTCTGCGGCATGTGGGATCTTCCCCCGCTTTGTGATTTTAAACACTCCTTTGCCATGAGACTCTCGGATACGCCGGTGTCACAGCGGTGGCCCACGGGCAGCTCAGTGAGCCTGGCTGAATTTCACCGTGTGGTTTTTCAACTTTCACAACTTCCACAGGAAGATGATTTGTGAATGAACTGAACAGGATGACTTGACCAGTTTCTACATGTGTGCAGGACACAGTGTGGGACAGGACAGGCACCAGCCTCGTTCACCCACCACAATGACTATGATCGGAACGTGAGAATATGACCAGCGTTCTGGGGGCTGGAAGATGCAACCACACAGTTTTAATTTTGACTCTCACTACACTGGGTCACCAAAGAAAGCAGCGGAGCCACAGCTGCAGCCTTTCCACTGCTTCTGAGCAACTGCGTCAACGTGAAAATTCCAGTGTAAACATTTTGAGACAGACACCCAGATGTGGGGAGCTGGCTGGGGGTGGGTGACAGTACAGGAGAATTTGCTGGGTGAAAAGGGGGACCCCAAGAATTTGGCTTTTCAAAATCTTTCCTGTTTGGACTGTCTCTGAATCCTCTCTTTTCCCTCCTGCAAGCAGGGGTCTCTGCGGGAACCCCAGCAGCCTGTGGAGCCCCAAGACAGCACATCTGCTTCAACCCTATGGGAGACCCCTGTCCTGTGAGGGTCTGTTGGGGTCAACAGTCTGAGGCTGCACTGGTGCTATTTCTTTCTTTGCTTAGCATCCAACGAAAGGCCAACTTTCTCTTTTTTTTTCTTCTTCTTTTTTTTTTTGGCACATTGAGGGCTCCTTTCCGAAAGTCCATGGGAAAGGTCCCAGAGGGCGAGAGAACTCTGCACCAAGTTGTCTCCAGACTCTCTGGATTTTCCCATCATGCCTCCAATCCCACCTCCTGTAGCTCAGAGGTTCTTAAATTTGATGGCCAGGGAGTCAACTGAAGATGCCCGTGACGGGTGGGATCACACCTTTGATCCAGGAGACCTCGTGAGTGAGCTGGGGCCCTGCAGTCACCCTTGACTGTTTACGCCACAGACCACCCAGACTGCAGGTGGACAAATCCTAACGGGTTTGGGTCCAAGGCCACCGCAGAGCGGCTCGTGAACAGGTCAACTGCCCACATCGCCGTCATGCACGGGGCATGTGCGTGCAGGCGCTAAGCACAGGTCAGGATGCCGTAATGGCGGTGATTTCCTGTAAAGACGCGCACTTCCTGTCCTCTGCCCACCCTGGGCCCGTGCTGGGCTGGATGCCCACATCCTCACCATCCTGTCCCCCACCAAGAAGGCTCACTGACTGCCACCTTCTCTCCTTCACGCTCCTCAAACCTGCTTTCCAAGGGCAGGATGCCCGAAGTAACCGCTAGAATAACACAGCACAGCGTGAGAGCTCATCAGCTGACCCAGGGGATCAGATGGAATCGTACAAAATACTTGATTAATTCAAAGAAGGCGACTTCTGAAACCAGCTCTGAGCCAGGAGAGTCGAGCTCAAGGCTCTCCTGCCTGACAGATCCAAGTCTGCCCCCGGATCTGGCTCCCAGATCCACTGCATCTGTTCTCACGCACCCAGCTCACATCTGGATCTTCAGCAAGAATTTTCTACTCTCAGCTAACCAGTCTCCTTCTTGTCCTGAGGAGAGGGCGTGAAGGAGCTGCAGCCCCCAGGCCAGCGGGATGACCCGCGCTGGCCTCACTCCCAGCTTTTGCTAAATAAGCCCCTGGGCGGGTGGGGCTTTGGATTCTGGCGTTGCCTCCGCCCAGAGGACTCTCCTCTCCACTGGGCCACAGCCGGCTGGCCTCCAAGGACAGGAGATTTCCAGACACTCTTGGCCACGTGCATCCTTTTTCACTCGATGTGGCAGTCATAGCCTGTTAGATAAAGGCAGCTCACTCACTACCATGTCGCACACCGCCTGCCATTTGTTGGCACGTGCGTTTAGCGTGTGTAAACTTATATATTTATATTTTTTCAGATGTGCATGTCACACCAGCCTAACTAGATATTCTGGAACATCTGTAGATGGCCCACAATTAAGATGGTTCTATCTCATCCTCCCTGGCAGAGCCCCAGGGAGCCCTCGACCGATGTTCTGAGTCATGAGGAAGATTTTAGCATTTCAAGTGTGGGTCTCCTCTCCACTTGGGAATACAAATATTCCTGAAAATTTCCAACAACGAAGGAAAAGTTACTGTCCAGCACTTGCTCTGCTGCAGAATCCATTCATTAGATCTCCTGGACACAAGGCCTTTATTCCCTAGAATAAGTTAGTTTGCAGAACAAATATGAATGAGATGAAAATAAAGAGGGTATTTTAACTGTTGGTGGAAAGAGAAGATTCAGTTGAACAGAACATCAAGCTACCGTGAGAAGCCTGTTGCTGTTTTGCTCTGCAGTTTAAATAGTGTCTTTCCTGACTGTTCCTCAGCAATAGATAAATATTGCCCAGAGAAATGAAGCTCCAGAAATCCTATGTTCACCTACAAAGATATCCGTGCCCATAAAATGAGGACCCCACTTTCTTTTTTGTAGTATTTCTTGTGAGAAAGATGAGAACTATACACCAGACCCCAAAGCACTGGTTTCCTGGGGGCCTTTAGCATAGCTTTGTTCTGCATTGTTTCACCATAAACACACACACTGCTTTTGTAATTTGCAAAACACCAAATAAGGGAGAAAAAATCCTAAAACCATAGCTTTCTCTTTAGTTTAAAAGTAGTTTGAAAAAAGCCTTTGTTCTGAAATAGATAACGAACTCAGAATGTGAAAATTCAGGACGTGTTTTTTTTTTTTTTTTTTTGTTTTTATTTTTGTGGTACGTGGGCCTCTCACTGTTGTGGCCTCTCCCGTTGTGGAGCACAGGCTCCGGACGCGCAGGCACAGCGGCCATGGCTCACGGGCCCAGCCGCTCCACGGCATGTGGGATCTTCCCAGACCGGGGCACGAACCCGCGTCCCTTGCATCGGCAGGCGGACGCCCAACCACTGCGCCACCAGGGAAGCCCCAGGACGTGTTTTTAAGTAGAGACCACGGAGGGAAAAATTAAGCTCTCAATGACAGTTATAGCCAATCTATGCTTGACTATTGTTTCCAATCTGTATTTTACTATCAGGGTGACTGACGTTTGTGTGTTTTCTGAATGACAAGGGACACGTGTATCTGCCAGCCTTCCTGCAACCTAAGAAGTACGCGGAGCCCCATGGAAAGTGGTGCAGTTTTGGTTGGGGGAGGGACGGATTGGGAGTTTGGGATTAGCAGATGCAAACTATTATATATCGAATGGATAAACAACAAGGTCCTACTGTATAGCGCAGGGAACTGAACTATATTTAATATCCTGTGATAAACCATAATGGAAAAGAATATATATATGTATAACAATCACTTTTCTGTACAGCAGAAATTACCACAACATTGTAAATCAACTGTATTTCAATAAAACAGAAGGAAGGAAGGAAAGGAAAGAAGGAAGGCAAGGCAAGAGGAAGGGAGGGATGGAGGGAGAAAAGCCGTGCAGCAGCATGGAGCCATTGCAGCCCCACCGGATGCCACTAGATGGCAACCTGCGTCGAACGGAGTGGGACCGGCCCAGGGAGCCTTGGTCAGGCAGGGCACCCCTCACTGCCCCTAACAAAGGAACAGATAAGTAACCCTGACGGTGAGTTTAATTTGACATAAAGCATAGTACTTTATCTCTGAAAATAATATACAAAGAAACAGAATAGATGGAAGGGTTTTAAACACTGTCGTTTCTGCTGCATGATGTGACCCAGGGCATGCCGTGGACCACACGTGTCCCAACACGCTGCAGCCCACGGCAGCACGGGACCTGGGACGAGCCACAGGACCTCGTGGACATCGCCTTCTTATCCGAGGAAGGGCGGCAGCACCACAGACCTCGCAGTCTGTTAGCCTTCTTACCCTCATTTACCGAGCAATACTAAACGTTTTAGGTCAGTGTGAAAACTTTATAGTAACAGCCTTATGAAACATGCAAACCAGTATTTTATAATGACAATGGAGTGTATAAAAAGGTATCTTTTAAAATCTACGGGAGGTAGTCACTTCCAAACAAATTCTGTGAACTTTTAAATTATGGCAACTCTTCCTTTCAGAAACAAACGCTTAACGTAGCACGCTAAATATTTTGTTAATTCCAACCTTCTAAAATCGTGTCTAAATGAGCACACTATTTAGGCTCACTTAAATATAATGTCTGGTGAGGTTTCAAATTCCAAGTTTTCCGTATCACCACCTGGCTTGCCCACCTTCCTCGAGACACAGTACAGTAGGTGGGCGTGGGAAGACCCTAGCAAGGGGGCCAGGGACAAAGGGACTTTTCCTCATGGTGCCCCAAGCCCCAGATGGGAAATGGGATCATGGACGCAGTGTCATCACGGGGTCCCTCTCGAGAAACCCACTGACAGTACTGAACGCTGCTCAGAAAACACCCATTTTAAGGGTAATTTTCCTTCAGATATAAACAGCAGTGGAGGCTACCATTAGAATGGAAATTTCTGGTTTAAATCCGATAATATTGACCTCATCCTGAATGACTGGTCCTTGAACTCTTGTATTTATAATTCAAGACCTGTTTTTCCACCTGGTTCCTGCTTCCACCTCTTCACACGACACAAAACATGAGTCATTACAGTCTTTTGTTTTTCTAACTCAGATGGGGCTGAGATTCCTGTTCACCACCAATGCTTCTCTGAAAACACACTGGCGCGTGAACCTGGGCGCCACGCAGGACACCCCTGACCGGTGCTTCCGTGACCCGGCAGGTTCGCTGGGTTCTGAGGCCTGGGTGACACAGCTGCGTCGCGCCCTCCAGGTGAGGCCCTCTGCCGGGCTGTTCTCCGGGCCTGGATTACCCAGACTCCCGAGTCCAGCTCCCTGGAAGCATCCTGCCTCTTTCCTTCGAGCCCGTGCTCTGAGTTCTATACTGTATTGCGCCCATTTGCTGAGGTCTGTGAGGGGAGCAGGTGTGTTCCTTCACCACTGCAGCCCTGTGTCTAGAACATTCGATAAACACTGGCTGAATGAACGGACCCCAACTTCCTCAACAGGAAGGTTCTGGAGAAGAAAATAGGGCTCAGCTACAGAACGTGAAAAATGAGATGAGGTCCCATAGTGTATGCCCTTCTGAGATGGGGCGGGCACCCTCTCTGCTCCCCACGAGGCTGGAGGACCCAGGGGGTGGGGCACACTTTGCATCTTTGGATGCTGAGGTACCTTTATTTTCCCAAAGTGGGGCAAGCTATCATTTTCCCTCATTCTGGTTACTTTTGTTCTTGGGCAATGCTCCACTTGCCCGTCCCCTGGGGCACCAGCCTACATCCCACACCCAGAGCCTCCCAGGGCTGCCCCTGCCCCGGCTCCTACTTCCTCCCGGAGAGGCCCCTGCCCCCTGCCCTCACCCGTACCACCCCCTGGAACCATATGATGGATCACCAGGCGGGATCATTCTCCCCGAGCCATAGTGGACAACACTCACAGCCCTGGAAAACTCGCCCAGGAGAAGCAGGTTATCAACCCAAATCTTTTCTTGTTTTTGGTTTTCAAGCATATCATTACTCGTCTTTCCAGGTGGAGTTCAGGAAGTCTACGTGCCTTGGCCAGGTGTCCCCAGCCAGGAATGAGAGCTGTGACATCTTAACTTGGGTCTTGGAACTCCCCCTTCCTGCTCTGCGTCCTTCTGAGAAGCCAGGCGGGGAGGATCACTCACCCCACGGGCCTCTCCCTGGGCACCGCCTGTCCCTGCAGGCCTCCCTCCCAGGCAGGAGGACCAGGGGAGTCTGAGCACAAGTTTCCTGGCCTCTTTCCAATCAACAAGGCCAAATGCATCCACTTACACTGTTCGTCTCGCAAGCCCAAAATGCAAACTCCCAGCCCTTTCCAGTGGTGTGACCGTGCAGGCTCAGAAAAGAGAAATGGGGCAGATTCCGTGGAAGAGGACTGCGGTTTGGTAGCACAGAGCAGAGGGCTCACTCAGCTCTGTCCTCCAGACTCTCTGCAGAGGCCAGGAATGCTGCCTGTGCTCTATCCTTCAGGTGACCAGGAGCCACCATAACTGCGTGGAAGTGCCCTGCGCGGCACACAGGTGTCTCTGCCTCCTGAGGGCCACACCCAGAGGCGTCCTCAGCTCTGACGCCCCACACCCGCGTGAGGTGCCCGGATGCTGACCTCTGCTCACTAACCGTGCCAGCCTGAGTCAGCCGACCTTTGTCAATGAGCAGCTGGGTCGGGGAGAAAGGAGACGGAACTGATGACCTGTGTGTAATGAACTGAAAAATCAGCCCAGTCAAGCCCCTGGGAGTCTTGCAAACCCAGGGCTCTCCAGGGACCAAGGGACGGTGGCGGAGGTCTTGCCAGGCTCCCCAGTTACCAAGAGACCCCCGCCTCTCGTCCTCAGGCCCCAGGGACACGGGCACGATGAACGCTCACCTCTCTTGTGTCCACTAAACCCATTTTGTGGGAGTAAACTGTTGTCAGATTTAGGAAGCAGATGACAGGGGAATTCATATCTGGTTTCAGTCTCTTCCGTCCGGGGAACTAGACGTGTTGCTAGGCTGAGACTTCATTCTGACGCCCGAATAAACCCAAAGACGTCAGACCATCACGGGCGCACAGTTCCCTGCTTCGCCTGAGCTGCGCCAGGCAGGGAGCCCAGGAGGGGTCAGGCCTCAGCTTCTTCTGACGACCGTGAACTTTCGTGTTCCCCAAAGTGAGCGCCAGAGAGCGAGCATCATGCCTGAGAACGGGCCGCTCTCCGCGTCGGGTCTATCATGGGAAAACGCCGATGACTTCCGTCGGAAACACGCAAGCAAGGGCTTGAAGGCGGAGGCAGGCAGGCAGGCCCGCGCAGACGGGCGCTGCTCACCTCGGCGCTGGGATCCCTCAGCTCACAAACGCTGCGCTTCAGTCCCGTCTGCCACGTGCAGAAGAAGCGACGCGCCAGGTTTTGAACACTGAACGTACGTGATACGGAACAGCTGGATATCTTACCGTCCCTGCTTGACCGGTCCTGGCTGGAGCAGTAAGCAGCGGACTTTGTGGGGTGTCCGCCATCCCATGTTCCCTGCCCCACCCCAGTGCGGTCAGGAAGCGGCTTCTCCTATTACCCTCATTGCTGGGGGGCGAGGGGGGCAGCCTTCAATTCCACAGGGAAACAGGCTCTCCTGCTCTAATACTCGCTTGCCTCATCTATCTTTTGTTTTCTCACCCTCGATGTGTAAACGGCGGAGAGAACATTTCTCTACTAGCAGGAGAGCATCCGGGCAAGCCCAGTGACGAATGGCTCTGGCCTTGGCCTTGGAGTCGGGGAAAGCAGGGCAGGCGTGGGGGGACTGAGGCCCCCGACTCAGCAATACGGGCTCAGTCTGCAAAAGGGATCCATTCCTTTGTTTTCGTCGCCAGGAGAAGCAGACGTCTGCATTTGGTGTGAAGCCTCCTGGCTTTAAAAGGCTGCATCTAATTTTAAAAGCAAATCAGCAGCACCCCATGGGTGCACGTGTGCAAGTGGGTGACTCACCCCACGGCCTCTTCTCTGATGACCAGGAACACTTCCTGAATTTTAGACATCGATGCGTCTAACTGTGGTGTTGTGTAAGTGAGTTACAAACCACAGTCAAGTTCCAAGTTCAACCTCGCCCATCTTTGCCTTCTTCTGCCCAGGGTCTATGAGGAGGGGTCCTGGCCCTCAGTGTGGCGGCCCTCGTGGTGCAGGGCTGGCATGCACACCGCTCGGCACACGGCCCAGCCCCTGTCCACTGGACGTCCTTCCCTGGTCATTGTGTCAGCCCCCCATCCCAAATGCCCCCCAGGCAGATGTGCCCTGCCAATCCCTTATGGTCAAGAGAACAATACAGTGGCCTCATACAAAGCATCAGATGCGGTAAAACTGTCTAAGATTCCAAGGACCATGGGAAAAACACACAATAATGAGACTTAAATGATGGAGACTAGGTAGCAGGACCCCTTGCTTTCTGAAGCAGAACTTGGGTCATCTCAGGCCGGGTGACAAACAGGAGAGCAGCTCTGTCGTTTGTTTCACAGGCACTGAACAGAGGACCAACGGGACAGTGGGGGATGGAACAGAGCTAGGGATGCCGTGGCACCCGCAGGCCGATACTTTACCCTAAAAAACTGTTGGGCTCCAATAACAGATAATGTTCCAAACAAAATGTTTAAAAGTGAACCCTTCAGGGGCTTCCCTGGTGGCTTAGTGGCTGAGAGTCCGCCTGCCGATGCAGGGGACACGGGTTCGTGCCCCGGTCCGGGAGGATCCCACATGCCGCGGAGCGGCTGGGCCCGTGAGCCATGGCCGCTGGGCCTGCGCATCCGGAGCCTGTGCTCCGCAACGGGAGAGGCCGCAACAGTGAGAGGCCCGCGTACCGCAAAAAAAAAAAAAAAAAAAAAAAAGTGAACCCTTCAATCTAAAAGCATGGTACAAATGAACTTACTTACAAAACAGAAATTGAGTCACAGATGTAGAAAACAAACTTATGGTTACCAGGGTGGAAGTAGGGGGAGGGGTAGGAGGGGTAAATTGGGAGATTGGGACTGACATACACAAACTATTATACATAAAATAGCTAACTAACAAGGACCTACTGTGTAGCACAGGGAACTCTTCTCAATGGCCTATATGGAAAAAGAATCTAAAAAAGAGTGGATACATGTGTATGTATAACTGATTCACTTTGCTGTACATCTAAAACTAACACAACACTGTAAATCAACTATACCCCAATTAAAAAAAAATAAATTAACTGGGACAAATACAAAAAGAGCCTTCAAATTTTTAAATCATAAAAACAACACATCCAGGCACATGGCTACATTTCTCCCGCACTGCGCAAAGTTCCCGTCTCCCAGTGAGACCCCCATCTCTTCAGCGCTGTCAGCAGCTTCCTAGATGGTCCTTTGCAAACTGAGCAGTGCAATTCTGAGCTCACTGAATAGTCATTTTCTAAATTTGGAAGCATCCTCCCCAATCCTGCTTTTGCTTAGACCTGAAATAAATCATGGAAAGCCTTCCTACTTTCTCCCGGTTCAGGCGTTTGGAGGTGGAGGGGTCTTCTTACGGGACAGAGGAGTGAAGGGTCCAAGGTGGGGGGAAGGGAGGAAGTGGACAGCAGCAAGGGCGAGAGGCCCACTCACCACTGGGCTGGCCCGCGCCGAGCTGCCTCTCGAGGAGCTGCGGGAGCTGGACTTGAAGTGGCCGCTGTGCTCCGAGGGCTGCCCACCCAGCTGGCCGCGGGACACGCAGATGGAAACAAAGGAACAGGTCAGCGAAGATGCAAGGAGGACGGAGGCCACGAGACAAAGGCTCCGGTTAGCTGTGAGGCCAGCCAGGTGCAGCCCAGAAGGGAAGGAGAGGTTAGTGCGGCCGCTGGCCAGCCCTGGGAAAGGAGGTTGTGTCTTCCCAGCATTCGACATGTGGCCACTCAGAACACAAAACTTAATCACACTATCAAAAAACACAGAATTCTTGGTTAGTAGGAAGAAAGTAACACAGAGCATCTGTTCAGCTGGGGTGTGGAGGACACCTAGTTTTTGCGCAGAAAAGCCTCCACGATGTGGAAGAGACAGGTCTTGAGAACGTGAGCTGCCTGCCGGCACAGAAACTGAAGACCGGGACAAGCGGGGCCGGCTTTGGGGCAATGCAAAAGTTTGCCTCTCTACTATCTTTGCAAGTGAATACAAAATAAGATTTAGGGTTAATACAAAATCAGGCAAGGCTTTTTAAAGTGCCGCAGGACCTTCTATCTGGTGGCCTGCGTGTACATCTGTCTGTCTACCCATCTACCTAAACTTCCTCTCTTCTAGTAAAGGAAAACACCAGCAACTCGTGTATCTGGAGGCTATGCCCTTAACTTTGATTTGTATTCACATTTGTGATAGGCCTAAATGCATTTTCAGTTTAACAACAATAACAACAACAAAATCTTACCTTCCTATATGTGTACATATACCCCATATCCCCTTCCTCTTGCATCTCCCGTCCACCCCTCCATCCCACCTCTCTAGGTGGTCACAGAGCACCGAGATGATCTCCCTGTGCTACGCGGCTGCTTCCCACTAGCTATCTATTTTTCGTTTGGTAGTGTCTATATGTCCATGCCACTCTCTCACTTCGTCCCAGCTTCCCCTTAAGCCTGCCCGGTGTCCTCAAGTCCATTCTCTACATCTGCGTCTTTATTCCTGTCCTGCCTCTAGGTTCTTCAGAACCATTTTTTTTACATTACATACATATGCGTTAGCATATGGTATTTGTTTTTCTCTTTCTGACTTACTTCACTCTGTATGATAGTCTCTAAGTCCATCCACCTCACTACAAGTCACTTTGCTATACAGCAGAATCTAACACAACATTGTAAAGCAATTATACTCCAATAAAGATGTTAAGAAAAAAAGTATGTACATATCTGAAAAATATCATAAAAGCGGTTCATGAGACCTGAAAAAGAAAATCTTACCTTCCTCTTGAACGAGGCAGGGTGGGGGGAGGGTGGGAGGGGAGGCGGAACTCGAACACCATTTAGGACCACAGGCACCTGCAGACTGAGAAGCTGGCCTGCGAGGCCTGTGCTAACTGCCCGCTCCCTGCCCCCAGGCCCCCTGGAGGCCCGCAGGCATCATTCCTACTGCAAATTATGGGGCCACAAAACTTCAGGGGCGCTCACGATCCTTATCGTAAGTAAATACCATCGTTTAGTTTGCCTGTTTTTCCACCAGAGAGGAATTCCCCAGGGCAGAGAATTCCCCAGGGCAGAGTCTGTGTCTATTTTGTTCCCTGCTGAATCCCCAGCGACCAGACGAGGCCTGGCACACAGTAGGTACTTGAGAAATACTTGTTGAATGAACCATTTCAAGTTTAGGCTGTTAACAGCCTTGGTCAAGATGAGCAAATTCCCCAGACCCATCTTGCCTGGACTCATTCCTATGTTGGATAAATATTTATTGTGTATTTACACGTAGGTGCAAGATGCTGTTTCTGATGCACAGATAATACAGCTGTACACACACTGTGTGTAAGAATCACTGCCATGTATGGCACGTACAAGAAATCTACCAGCATTGCTAGCCTCACCTTTTAGCTTTATTGTTCAAAATAGAGGAAAACACCTAACGTCAGCACTTTAAAGCAGAAGTATTTCGCCTTTGGGTTTGCTGATACAAGAGAGAGGAAAACTTCCTCCTGTAGACAAATCCTACTGTATCCTATGTCATTTGAGTCCTGCTTTATGGTGCTGAGATATGACAGATTGTTGTCAATAAGGTTTATCTCTGACCCAGGTTTCCCCAACTCCTGAGTCTCAAATCATCCGATCTGACTTGATCATGCGGAAAAGAATCAGTGCAAAGTCTGTGTCACTGTGGTCCATGTGGCACCTTTGGAGTCGCCCATACTTTAGAGTCAGCGTGGCTAATGTGGGCTGAAGTAAGTTATTCAATAGCAAGATCTGAGTCCAGGGTCCATCTCTTATCGGCCACGAGAGCTTGAGAAAGTTACATGTCATCTATGTCATGAAGTAGAGACACTGACCACACAGGTTCTGAGGATTATGCAAGAGAATACAAGCTGGGCTTTTCTCAAGCTGTCACTTTCTGCTAGAAACAACTCTCACGGCTCCTGGACCAGCTGGCATCGGTGGTGATGACCGCTTCCCAGAGGGTCAGAACTAAGAAGGTCACTTCACACACGGCCAAGAGTCCTTCCTACAACATGCACACAGCTTACGAATGGTAAGGAAGGTACAGAATAGAAAGGTTTTGAAGCAAAACCGTTCTACTTTCAAGAACTAGTCATTTAATCATTTAACGGTCCTTTAATTGTAAACACACACTGTGTCTGAGGCTAATTTCTTGGGGGAATGGAGACGGGGACAAGCCTTTGAAAGAGGGCTCAGGACTGTCCTGGGCAGGCCTGGGGCCAGCCTGGACCCAGCTCACAGTACTGCAGGGCAGGACAGGAGGGACTCCCAAGGTGCAGTGTCCTCGCATTTTTGTGTGTGTATTTGTCAGCGGCCACAGCTCCTAGCTGCATAGAGAGCCTGGGGAGATAGCATTCCTGGGCGCGGGGAACTCCACATCCCCTTGCAGGGCTATCCTGAGGGCTGGGGGTGGGGCAGAGATGGGAAAGGATGAGAGGTCAGTGAACCTTCCCTCCCACCAGGCCTGCTGATCGGTGGCTGGCACACAGCTGATGGCCCAGAGATCTCTTCTGAGGGATTTTTATCCCAGGGTTCAATTTGTCCCATGTAATCCAGCAAACGCATGCTGTGCTCCTTCTGCAAGAGAGTGTGGTGTTAGGTGCAGAAAAAAAAAATCTTTTGATTCTCTTTTACTTCTTCAGCCTGGTGTGAGACCGGGGACGTGAGCCCTATTTTAGGCATTCTGCTGTCGGGACAAGAAGACCTTTTACCTCCTAACTCCCTAAAGCCATACCGCCCAGGCAGTTCCTACAGAAGGGTTTAAAGCACCAAATAACTGCTACACAAAAGAGCAATCAGCGATGCCAGTCACAGGGCCCCGAAGGTCAGCAATCGGCTACTTGAAAAAGTCCATCTACAGAGGCAACACTTAAAGAGAATCTAAGAGACGTACATCCCGCCAGACATTAGAAGTTCTGCTTTGGTGCTTGGGAAGATCCATTCTCTTAAAGAGTTAGGCTGCTGCCTCTTACTGATAAAACAAAATCATTTAGTTGCATTTTATCCGTCCTATGGGCCTGAGCTATTTCATCCATTAGGTATGGTTTATGAGCTTTTTAAGGGCCTACAAAAATATTTAAGAACTTGGAAAAAGACAATATAGCGGGTTCCACTGCATTAAAATTTTATGCAATATAAAATTGTTCAATGCAAGTGTTCAATTAGATGTCGACAGAAACTCATGCCACGTGGGACTGACACATACACACCACTACGTATAAAACAGATAACTAACACGGACCTACTGTAGAGCACAGAGAACTCTGCTCAATACTCTGTAATGGCCTATATGGGAAAAGAACCTAAAAAAGAGTGGATACATGTATATGTATAACTGATTCACTTTGCTGTACACCTAAAACTAACACAACACTGTAAATCAACTACACCCCAATAAAAATTTTTAAAAACTCATGTTACATCAATTATTATAATTAATATTTATAAAAACTACATTCTGAAGAAACCTGTAGGCTACCCTGGCTTACAGCCTAAGAATTCCTGAATATTCATGGCTGGAGAAACATAATAAATCATAAAGCTGGATCATTTAACCAATTGATTAAGTAGTCAATGACTTCCGAAAGCAAAATTATAAAAGCACTTTCAAGTATTTCCTCAGCCGTCGTCGTTCATGTGGGGCGTGGATGCATCTTCCTAGGATTTGTGCAGGAGCCTCAGGACGCAGAAGCATCCGCCCCTGGGGAGGGCTGACTGGGTCCAAAGCCCAGTTTCAGCTGATCCTCAGGACAGGTCAACCAGTTTCCGCACTTCCATGGGCCCAGCCCGTTTTGTTTTCCTTTATCCTTCACTCATCTTTTTCATTCAACAAGTATTTCTTGTACAACTACTACACCTTTATTGAGAAACCCTATCACTTCAAATCTTTCAAAGAGGTGAAAGGACAACAAAATAGGAAAAGGAAATTCCTTATGTGTAATATTCTAGTCCTTAAATTTGTTCATCTTCCTCGATCACCCAGAGGTGAGAATAATTTGTGGCCTGTTGAATTCCCTTTTGACTCTTTGACTCCTTTTATTATTATAAGATCACTTCATCCCTTGTTGCAGGGAAAGAGCAGATAAAACTCAATTAAGATGAATCTTTCTCCCTTTGACCTCAACATAAACTGACGAGTGAGGACATTAAACTAACACCAAAGGCTGTATGACTTACGTTATCCATGACCCTTATTACCATGGAAAACTGGGATGAGACAGTGTTTCCTTCCTATCACTCTGGTTAGTTATCTCCCAGGGCTGAAGCTGTGCTGAGAGAGTCACCCCAGGGTCATGCAGCAGAAAGCTCGGGAAACACAGAAAGTGCCTTACAGCGTGGGAACCGCAGGCACTGCTCCGCCGAGCCCCACCGAGACTGCTCTCATCCGACACAGACGCCTGTGACGAAAACAGACTGTCAGGACAGAGCACCTTTCCTCTCTCCATCGGCACCCAGGAAACACTGAAATGTAAGCTAAGGAAGAGTGACACACGCCAGGAACACATCCTGAAAAACACCACGATGGAAGACATGCAGGAAAGGCTCAAAACCACCTCCACAGGCAAAGGCTGTGCAGCAAAAAAACAGGGTCGTGCAAAAGTCCAAGTGAGAGAAGTTTCAGTTGCTATCAACCAACTGGCATGCAGTGGAACCTCCTTTAAATCTATGACTCTGAAAAATATTCCTTGCTAAGTAAAAACTTGTAAATCTAGATTTAAAACGAGCAGAGAGTTCAAATATCCTGGATTTTCTCATGGCATCCTCATAGTTGATGCTTAGAGAGTTACTCCAATATGAAGTGACTTTGTAATAAAAATAGCATGTTGATTATAGCTCAATTATCTTATAATTCTTTAAGAATTGCTAACTAGAGAACAGAACATTTCATTAACTTGAAAATCCTATGTAATCAATCACTGAGGGTAAATGAGGGTAAATAGGCGCTTACAATACCATGAACGGAACTTTAATTTCCCCTATTTCTCCTTGAGGACACAGTGGGTTTGCTGGACCAGTTATACATCTAATTCATAAGTGTGAGATCTGATGGAAGTTCAGAAAGTTATTAACAATCAGAGTGTGGCTACTTTGAATACTTAAGTTTCCTGCAGGGCATAAGTACCTGGTATTTAAAACTGGAAATTTCCAAGATAATATAACATAATGGATTAATATCTGTTAAGGTTACCAAAGCAATAAAAACCTATCTTTCTTTTTGCCAATAGACTAAGTAAATGTCGCCAATACTTTATTTCTGCCTAACAATCCTATACAAACACGTGTCTTCCCCCTTTACTGTCAACTGTCGGGAGAAATAAACCCCAGATCTGGTCAAAGGGGGCTGCCAGTGTAAGCTCCACATAAAGGGGTAATTCACCCCGAGAAGGGCTGCAAACAGGTTAAGTCCACCGCACTCAGAGCAGGTGTTCGGTGGGGGAGAGGCGCGCGTGCGTGCTGAGGGGCCGTGGCGGGGGCGGGGGGCGGTTAGGCAGAGCGGGGGTGGGGGTGGGAATGGGCGGAGTGGGCAGAAGCGGGCAAGGGGTTGTGGGAAGCACACGCACCCGGTAACTCCCAGCCGGCCGGGCAGCGCCGTACATATAGGAGGGCTGGAGGATGAAAGCAAATGGCAGGTTTTTAAACCCTTGAAAAAACAGCAACAAGTAATAGTGACAAGGTAATTATGATGCTTTTGGTGATCATGACAGCCAAGTTATTGTACAACTGTTATAAGGAAAAGAAGTCCACAAAGGCACCATGCCTTCAATAACTCTGATAGATGGAAATCCACATTGACAAGGAAAATAAACATGAGATGATTTCTAACTTTAAAAATAGTGAACTTCCCCAGAACCTCTGAAATTTGGCTATTTTCTGGGCCTCTCTTTTCAGGCATTCCTAGAAGAAAGGGTCGGGGAGCGAGACAGAATGGTGACAACGTCAACGACACCAGCAAGAGCCCAAACCCACGACTCAAAATCCCAGGTGAAGAAAGCACTTGGGGGTGTTAATACACAGGAACAGTGTGGCAGGGAGAGCCTGTTTGCTTCTATCAGAGGATCCCAGTGACAGTCTCCAAGATACAAAGGAGCTGTAGAGGGGCTGCAGCTGCCCAGGGCTGGCACGTCTCTGGCACAGGGGAACCCACACCCGAACGGAGACAGAGCCTGTGCGGGGTGTGCTGGAACACAAGGGCAGCTCGCTCGTGTGACCTGAGCCTCACCTCCAAAGAGCATCATAACCTGTTTACCGGCAGAGGCCATGGAGAGCCCAGGGCAGGGGGCCCACGAGCTGGTCGGGGAACATGCAGGAACAGGGATGAATCACTCAGCAACACCAAGGAACACGACAATGCAGGGAGATGGAAGTTCAACCTCCATAACGTGATGTGTTCTTGGAGCTCGGCCTCTGACCTCCTCCTACGAGAGCAGGACTCCTATACCTGGAGCTAAAAAGGCCAAGCACCTCGGGGACGGCCTTGTATAAACAGGAAACACAGCGGAGAACGCCTTTCTCCCCACTTTCCAAGACGGAGGAGTTAGATTATGTACAAAAGCCTTCCAAATTGCTTCCTGGATACATTTACAGGAGGAAAAAGGGGTTTTTAAAAAACAAAGGAAACCCCAAATGGGGAACAATTGCTGGAAAAGGAGGAGAGGCCCAAGAGACCAATTTTTTGGACTTGAGCTTTTGAAAGTATACATTTAATAGAGCCTCCTTTTTCCTAAACTCCTTTTTTAAAAAAATTATAAGGTCTTAAATTATTTTTGATTTGCTTTAAAAGGATGAGGAAAGTCTTAGCCAGTTAGTCAAGCCAATTGAAACATCTACTAAGCTTTGCTCTTTGGACTTCACATGGAAGAGGTTGAAGTATCCACGTCCATTTAATCAGCAATTCAAGTGACAACAGAAGGAAAGAAGAGGGAAGAATGATGTGAAAAGGAGGAGGACAGACCCGGTTTCCATTCTGGGCAGACACGGGTCTGGGAGCAAGGCCACGACTGAGAAGCCCGAAGTCGGAGCAGGAAAGTCCCTGTAATCAGAGAAAACGGGCCGTAGGGGAAAAAGGCTCACAGCTTTATTTCATCTCAAAGGCATCATCAATTCACACGAAATTGACTTCTGCAACAAGATGGGTAAAGGACATGCACTTGCAGGGAAGAGAGAATGAGGGGAAGGAAGCAAGGCAGTCCAGTTAACTGACAGAACTACTACCTGGGACTAAATTAGGACTTGAGAGTCTACACACAGGCAAAAACAGGTTTCATTAATTTGAATTGGTAGCAAGGTCAGTGGGATTCTGAAGGTCTTTCTAAAGCAAATTCTAATTTTTACAGTTTGGTGGGAAAAACTCAAAATCAGGAATTTGCAGAGATAGTAACCTCTATTCTACGTAATAAAATATTTCGTTGGAGATGATCTTGGGCTTGGTTAGGTATTTACACAATGCGCATGTGTTCAGGATTCATAGAAGACATGATAGATTCAGTGGGACATTTCTGAGACCAACAGTCTATACGAGACTTCTGGGGAATACTACTATATAAATTAGCGGTTTCCCCAAATACAATGTCCTATCCACATTAAAGGACCCTTGAAGAGGAGGCTGGCTGTTTCAGATTTCCATGTCAGCAGTATTCTACTGATTACGCAAACCCAGGGCAGCCCTTGAAAGGGATGAAGCAGTTCTGTTCAGGTAACTTGGTGGCACGCTAAGACATCTCCCCATCCTTTCGAGATCCCGTAACTTGTGCCTATCGTTCCTATACCTCGGATCAGGTGCACCAGAATGACCTGAGGGGCAGGCAAGTGGAATCCTGGGGTGCGCAGGGAGAAAGTTTCTAATATTTTAACACAAACCCTGAAACTTGTTCCAGTGGTTGGGAGAATGCCCTGGGTAGAAGCCATTTTGTCAATTAATTTTGGTGAATAATTCACATCCAAGTATTAGATAACTAACACCATGTTCTATTTTACAGAAAGTATCTAAGCTTGGAAGTAAAGTTTTCTGAATGACGAAGTGCTCTTTTCAACAGCAAAATCTCCCGCTGAATTAAGAAAATGCACACAATACACAAAAAGCTCGAGGTGTCAAAACCCACCAATCCTTTGGTGCTTACAGTTGATCTTACACTGTCAGAGTTCACATACTAGGGGAAGGAAGGGTTGGAGTATTTATTATTATGGGGGGCAGCGGTGGGAGTTTGGGGCGTGGGCAAGCTGATGGAGAGAGGGAGAAGCTGCGGCAGTGTCTGGAACGCCCCCTTCCGCCCTCCCCACGCAGCAGGAGTAGAAAGTCGGGGGCGGGGCTGAGGCACGACAGGGGTGAGGACGACGGAAGGACTAGGGTTAGACTACTGTGGCTCTACCTGGCTAGTTTCTATTTATTCTTTCTTTTCCCCTACGTATTCTTTAAGATTCAGTTGACATTCTTTTTTATGACACTTCCTGGCAAAATCAGTTTCTGCACTAGTGCGAGGGGCAGGGGGCGGGGGGGGGGGTCTGTCTTCTGTTTGACAAGTAAATGCTTCCGGAGGACCTAACTCACCTGCTTGTCTCTGTGACTTCCCTACCTAAACTAGTTCCCTTATGTTTGCTGAGTGAATACAAATCTCACCTAGGTAGGATAAACAAGGCTTACCTATTAGGGCTCTTAAATAATTGAGAAACATTTGCCTATCAAGATTGGTGTATGTTCTTAAAGGACGGGAAGGAATGTTATCGTGTGGACGTTTGGATTTGATTTGATTTTCATTCCAAGTCTATTCCATCCTTGTGAAATTGCCCCAAGTATGCATGTACCCTGCAAAGTAATGCTGCTTTCAAGAATTCTCAAGGAAAGAATTTCAGGGCTTTCTTCTTTCCCTTTTGATTAATTCCAACTACTACACAGCCACATACCTTCTTTCACCGTGCCTAACTCAACACCACAATTTGCATTCAAACATTTGAATCTGAATTCAAATGCAAGAGAGTGGGCTAAATCCGAATTAAATATATCATGTTAATTACCACCCCAAAATGGACTTTAACAGTTATCCAAAGGAAACTTCATAAAATAGACATTCAAAGAGAAAAGAGAGTGGAATTTACACATATGGGATTGCATGCTACAAAACCTGTAGTTTCTGCAGAGAGGATGTGAAAGATTTAAATGGAAACCAACCAAGGTGTCCTCTCTGGATGACGACAAAGTAGAGAATCTGCTGTCACCGCTGTAGCTGGAATTCTGAGCAGCAAAGAAGACAAGGTAAGTGATGAGCACTTCCCTCCTCTCCCCAAAGCACCACCCGGTCAAAAGGCAAATATGGAATGACACAACCAAACCAGTATTAGTACTCCAGGAACGCAGAGGCAGCTAGAGAACTGATACCCGCTACTACAGCAGAAAATCTTAACCACTAGGGGTTCTAAGCTGTGTTTTACTTTTCAGTGTTTATATCTCAGTGAGGTCGTGTGATTTAACTATTATCATTACTTAACTATTTATATTTAAATTTAGCTATTATTATCTGTAATTCTTTATTAAGTCTCATGATGGACCATCTATAACCTTAGTCTAGACTTTCCATATGACATCTCTTCTTAGGTAACTAAAATTCCATGTACTGCACGATTTTCACTCTTTCCTCAGCCCAGCACGTCTGAGGGCTGCAGCTCAGCCCCGAGGCTCCAGGGAGGAAACAAACACCATCAGTCTTGGCCATCTCCTTCCTGCCCACAGACTGGTACTTCTGACGTCTATGAAATTTCCCATTTCCCATCCAATTTTTCTCCAAGCCCATCCTTACACTGTTCCTGGAGTTTCCTGCTCCTATATAAGATGCTACATTAGAAGTACGTTACTTGGTCCTTCAATCATTATATGGGGTCACCCAAAAAGTTTGGGTTTTTGTGACCCGAACGAACTTTTTGGCCAACCCAGTATTTCTCGATTATTTATTAAATCAATTTTATATCCAATTTCACTCTGTGGTGAACAGTTTTATAATCAAGTTCTTTTGTATCTGATTTCTAGAGGCATTACTTACTCTAAACTAAATCATAAGGCACACTTCTACCGTTTCAACGTAAAAATCAAAGATTAAACTATATGGAGATATGGACGACGTAAAGCTTGTTGCCACCTTGTATGGTCACAAACATGCTGGCAACTACATGTTTGGGATGCTCTAGAGAAGGATGTAATATTGGGTAGAAGTTGGACTAAAGAATTTCTAAAGTAACTTCCAACTCTGAACTATGATTCTTTGTGATCGATATGGTGAAACTATGCATTTAGGGTGAAAAGTTACTAACTAGTCAATTTAAGCCCAACAAGCAGTGGGAAGCCATCAGAGCTCCTGTCCTATAAAGCCAGCACTAAACAGCCCTCAGGGATGCTGAGCACAGGAAGCAAAACTGTCAACATCCTATAAGAGCTGAATGGATGTCGCTTGCTTCTGTCCCCGGAGTGCTGTATGACCTTAAAGAAAAACATGACAGAGCTTGAGAAAGTCCAAAGGCTGTCAGTGCAAAAGGCAACATAGATAGGAAGACACAGCCTTTAAACTGGGAAGATTTTTTAGTTTGGAATGAGAAAAGCTGAGCTGCAACAGAAGTGTATGCAATCCTGCATAGGAACAAGAAGGTAAAACCTGACTGGCCAGTTTCAGAATGCTAAGGGGGTGTCCCGTTACCGCTCTGAAACCTGAAAATATAATTTAAACGTATATATGATATTGCTTAATATAATTAAGGCAAATGAAAAGAAATACTGTTTTATACAGCTAGTAAAATGTATTACTACAAGAAAATAAATGAAGCAAATGCAGGAACAGGAAGATTTTAGATAATTTAATGTATAAGAGATCTGCGGCAGGTCAAGAAACTGAATTAAAATGTATCTGGTTTAACCACCTGAAATCCCCAACGACTTCCTTGGTAAACCGAGACCTCCCCCACTTCTTACTGGCTGCCCTGCTATTGGTTCATTTCTTCTTCTCCCCCCCCACCCCCCCACAGCATCCCTCAGCTCGTCTTCTGCTTCCTTCCCTGGAGCTATGAGTACTGCGAGCATCTCAGTGGTCAGCAAAACACAGGCTCTAGGGTATGTGTCGTTGAAATTACGAATGAGAGAGGTGGGCAACAGTGGAAATGTTGAATTTAAGTATGTTTGAGAGTGGAATACACTTCATATGCACATTACACACATACACCCAGGGCAATAAAATAATGAAGGAGCTAGTACTTAATTCGACCTTTTAATACCTAAGAGATTCCTTTCAATGTCGATCTCTTACCTTAACACTTAGAATGTTAGAAGACGAACAGTCTAACATTGCTAACCAACTGAAAAACATTAGCTTTCATTCTATCATGCACACACACACAGAACTACTGTAACAGAAAATAACCAAAGAAGCTAAATTTAGCGATATTTTAGAAAAGCTTTGCAGCAACCTGTTTGAATTTTGTGTCACGCAAATTTACTAACCCTGCCAGATCTTCTATTCAGGGACTGGGATCCGTATAATTCTCCATCATAACCATTTGTCTGTTTCAGCGAAGAAAAGGAGAAAAACGGACATCAGTATACAAAGGCAGACACAGGTACAGATGAGCAGGGACGAATTAGCCGGGTACAAAGTGAGTTTTTGGAGTGGAGCGGATGGACACGGCCAGGGTAGCACACATCCCGGCAGGCCCCCCGCTGCCTCCACGCTCCTGATCTGCTCGACTACACCTCAGGAGAAACCAGCCCCGTCGGCGGATCACAGTGTCACTGTGACTACGGGGCACTCACTCGGGGACAGGAGGAAATGCCAAGTCCCCATGGAGTGAGGCGCATGGGCCTGGGTGCACTTGATTTCCTCGGCAGTTTTTGGTTCCAGTTTTGTGCTGATGATGCGGGAATCCCAGCCTGTGAGGAGCCTGGATGTCAGGCAACGTGGGCTGATGACTTCCACCTGAGTCAATCCGTCTTGCGTTCTTGGTTCAGCATGAAGTCCTTAAAAACCACGGCTCATTATGAAGCTGTATTCAGAAGATTCAGAGAGAGCTTCTACTCAATTTATAATTAAATGCAAACGTTCATCATGGAAAAAATGTCTATCATGGCAGTACATCCTCTCTATCAGTTTTTCATTCATCCAGTCCTCCTACTTTATTTTTCAAAGTGAAATCTGAGCACATATTTTATGAGTTCATAATTTGTTCTCCAGAAAAAAAGAGAATGATTAAGTTAAGCATATGCTTGTCTTCCTTCTCTTCCCAATTCCCAGCCAAAGCTCGGGCTCTAGAACTGCTCTCATTCATCTATAAGAAAATTTCCGCTGATTCAAGATAAGAGCCGCCAAGTGTCAGGGACATGACCAGCTCCTGAGACAGAAAAAGGAGGAGCAGTCCCCACAACTGCTAAACATGGAAGGAGATGCCAGGGGATCATGGACCTGAGTCCAGATTCCAAGTAGAAGCTTTGTCATATGACTTTGGGCAAGTTAATTTAATCCACTGGAACCTCTCTACCTCCTTGGCTGTGAAAACGTGCATGGTAATAAATACTTTACAAGGCCATTGTGAGGATTAAAGCTGCTTAGAATGGGTGCCCAGATCAGTGCTGACTGTATGGTTAAGTGCTTGGTACCGAGGAAGGACAGGATACGTTTCCTTGTTAAAAGTTCGGGGGAGGGGAGACGGTTCAGCACGTATTATGCAGCTGTGACGTCGATGAAGAATACATATATGGATTTCCGGGCAGATTATAAATCCAGATTCATGAAACCCTGACTATAAAACTGTGTACTTACTTGTGTTACAATTCAAAAGCAAGTCTATTCGAAGTTTCTAAATGAAAAAGAGTATGTAGAAATCCTTCAAAATTAAAATTTAAAACTATGAGTATATTAAAACATTTCTGAAATAAATTTGCTAGTAAAAAAACCTTTGGAGGTTGGCAGGAATTTTTATTCAGTCTAATTTCCTTTTTTTCTCTCTCGAGAGAAATAATCTTGCATGTCAAGGACTCGTCTATCTCAGACCTCAGTCTTATTCCTTTGATATCTGTTTAGAAGCTAGTTTCTGGAAAAAATTAATATTGAAGGCTAACGTCAATCAATTTTAGACGACTTTCCCCTTGCTAATAAATAAGGAAGAAAATGTACTACATATATAGAGCCTCTGGCTTTCCACTGGTGCTTATAAAATACATACGGCTGTAGGTGGATTTCTCCTTTTTGATCTCATTCTCTCATTTAGCCTGCAGCGTAGAGCAGAGAGTGGGTGAAGGTTGGGAGAGCAAAGGCCCTCCTTCAGTTGTCCCTTTCTCTTCTGGCCTTCCATGAAAATGCAGGAAAAACCCTTCTTTTTAAGGCTTTGTGGAACCACACTTTTCTGTTGTAATGAAACTCTGTCATAGAGAACGTATCCCTACAACGTACTCCCAAATGTATAGACCTCACCAACAACATCTCTGTAGTGAGAAGTACTGTGACCTTCTTAAATAACACACCAACTTTCTCCTCTTGGGTAGTTTTTCTGTGTTGAATTCAGATGGGTGGAGCTGTTTTTAGTGGCATAAGAGGGTAATAAGGAGAGTTGAAAATTAACTGTAACAACATTAGAATAAAAAGTCCACAGAAGGCATATATCACCTCCATCTTAAGTCAGGTCTCGGATGTTCACCCAGCTTTGTTTTACAGAATTGTTTTTCAACACTCCTCAGACCACCTGCATCCTGCTCACGGGGCGTGCTTCCCATCCCAGGACATCGGAATACCCGGAGGCCTGGGAATATGCATTTTAAAAAGTTCCCCAGGTGAATCTTACATATAGTAACACTGAGAAGCACTGCTCTAAGACAGAACAAAATAAAGACATTCACCAATCAGCATTTTCTAAAAGAGGATAAGTCAGATATAAGAATAAATGTCCCATCAAAACCTATTATTCTAATGGTAACGTGATTAGTCAGAATGCTAACGACTCCATGCAGTGCTGTCAAAGCATAACCAACTTCATGCGTGACCATGCAAAACGCAACTGTTATTATTTTCATGAATGGTTTTAGGTATTCTTCTACTGAGTCAAAAGACAGAGCACCTTCAAGGGCATTAGAGATGGGAAACAAAATAAGCAAGGCAAAATCACAGCTTTGAAGTGCAATCCTTGATGCACTCAATCTAGTTTTAAAGGGGAGGACAGCAGCCTCACCGGGAGACTCCGGAGACAAGCGTGCTGTGCCGATGTATGGTCCTGTTAATTGTCATCTTAAGGGTAAAAATATATTTTAAAAACCGGAGTTTGCTGGATATTTTTTCAATGCAATGGAATGAATGAAGCACAAAATCCTTTTGGAAAAAGTCCTTCAAGTGAAGAAGTGTATGATCTGCTATAATAATTTCAGTGCTCAGTCACTTTAATGCTGAGTGTGATTAATGCTGGTGAGATTACATTTTTCTTCCTTTTAGTGTAATTTAAGCTTACAGGTTTTCAGAAAGCATAAGGCGATCAAACTCTTCTAGATGGATGTAAGAAGGGAAATTCTGAATTGAAATCTAAAGGCTTCGTTTTTGTTACTGGATTTGGGGTCTTTCTCAAAGAGCACTTTCTGGCCAAAGAGCCATCTGGGACATTTAATTTGAAAGGATACAGATTAGAAAATAATCAATTTTTCGTTAGATAAAATGACTTTAAATTCAATCTTTTAAAGGAAATGTAGAGGCTTGGGAATTCTTGATCTGATTTGAGTTCCCTGAAGAAGACCCATCCTTCCCATCTGGTGTCTGCAGCTGCTACCCCAAAGCCTGGCAGACAGCGGTGCTCACAGGCCGCCGGGTGCGGGAGATGGTCAAGCACCCACACCTGGGTTCCAGACCCACCCATGAGGGTCAGAGCTGTACCCAGGAGGCTCTGGGAAGAAGAGAGCTCACTGTGGTGTGTGCACCTGCCCTCCGGCCCTCAGTCCCCAGGTAAGAACAGGTGCGTGGCATGTGTCTTTTAAAACAAAGGTGTACAAATGCTCATGAGATTAGTGGAAACGCCACAGGTTATTATCTCCCACACAACACTATTAGGATCAGGCCACATGTTCGTCTCACCCAAGCGTAGGGACCCCCGTACTCCAAGTCAGGCTGCGACTGTCAGAGGTGGGATGGAAGAGAAAAACAACACAAAAGAGTTGCCCAAAATCAATTAAAAAGCTACCTAAGGCATAACACAAACATAAAACAAAAAACAGGCAATCTTGAAAATCTTAATGAAATTCAACTATTTTCATGACTTCTAGAATCTCGTATGTATTTACAAACGCAATTACATTAGCATTACCATAAAATCCATTAGCATTAAATGAAACTTCCCTGGCAGCTGTTGCCCTAATTCATGGAATCTGAAGCAGTCTGAGCAATCCTTTCTCCTCCTCTACCTAAAGCATTCTATTTACATTAGGCAAAAGGTCAACAGATGTGTCACTCTCAATTTTTAAGTAGAGAAAATTAAGTACTTATGATATCTAAATCTAGGTTTTCTGAGAATGTCCATACAAACGCTAGAAAAAAAAAATTTCTTCCATTTTTAAGGGTTTATCATCACTGTCAGTGGAGTGAAGAAGGCCTGTATTTTGAGAAAGTCAAGAGATAAAAGATAGGGTCTTTGGGCTTCCCTGGTGGCACAGTGGTTGAGAGTCCGCCTGCCGATGCAGGGGACGCGGGTTCGTGCCCCGGTCCGGGAGGATCCCACATGCCGCGGAGCGGCTGGGCCCGTGAGCCATGGCCGCTGAGCCTGCGCGTCCGGAGCCTGTGCTCCGCAACGGGAGAGGCCACAGCAGTGAGAGGCCCGCGTACCGGAAAAAAAAAAAAAAAAAGATAGGGTCTTTGAACTTTGCAAACGGAAGATTTCCAAATATTAAAATATGAAAAACAGTAGAAACTGGCCCTACGCATTGAAGGCCTGAGATGAGCCCCCCTGGCGGGGGAGGCGCAGTGGGGAACCCTGCCCCCCCACCAACCAGGAGAGGCCACTTCCGGGCCCCCGACGGGCTTTGGGATTGATGCTGTCACAGCACCCTGGCCCTGAGCAGGCCCCCTCGCTGCTCTGGGCTTGGTCTGTGTCTGTAAAAATTAGAAGGTTTGACTCTTATCCCCAGGATCCAAGTTCTCAAGGTCTGTGATTTTTAACGAGAGTTATTTCTTTAGATCAAGTGCGTCACAGGAAAGAGCGGGGGAGCACGCCACCGGGCTAGCGACGAAAACCCATCCACTGCTGACTTTCCACCTTCCCCCCATCTCTTACTTAGCACCCTAATTGTGGAGCTCCTCCATAAACTTTTATATCCTAAAACAAATAGGCTTGTATCTTGGCAAAGAATGGTGTCCAGCACAGAAATTTAGCTCATTTCTGGTTAAAATCGTTGAAAATGAAATAAATGCTATAAACACCCAAACAACCACTAATAATACAATAGTTTTAAGCTTTTTGGGATCAGCTCTGAGAATCTTAAGAAAGTGACAGATTATTTTCCCAGAAAAATGCAAGTACAAACAAAATCTTGAATACAATTTCAAGGAGGATCGCAGATGGAAAATGCTATTTTATTTTATTTTATTTATTTATTTTTTTGCGGTACGGGGGCCTCTCACTGCTGTGGCCTCTCTCGTTGCGGAGCATGGGCTCCGGACGCGCAGGCTGAGCGGCCATGGCTCACGGGCCCAGCCGCTCCGCGGCATGTGGGGTCTTCCCGGACCGGGGCACAAACCCATGTCCCCTGCATCGGCAGGCGGACTCTCAACCACTGCGCCACCAGGGAAGCCCGGAAAATGCTGTTTTGAAAGAGAGTTTGGGTTCTTTCTGCATCTCTCCTATTCTCCCTTGAGCCCAAAACAGTCAGGTTTTGCCCTCAATATTTCCATCAAAAGTGCCCTTGTCAAGCTCACCAACGTCTTGGCCAGCGGTCATGTGAGTCCTGTGCTCACATGATCACGCCCCTT
The DNA here is from genome assembly GCF_003676395.1 of Aethalodelphis obliquidens. Classification (NCBI taxonomy): domain Eukaryota; kingdom Metazoa; phylum Chordata; class Mammalia; order Artiodactyla; family Delphinidae; genus Aethalodelphis; species Aethalodelphis obliquidens. Next base: position 3,067,823 of record NW_020837946.1, read on the forward strand.
CTCCTTGAAAAGGTATCTTCTTCATTTGGTTTCAAGGACCCGACCTTCTCCTGCACCTGCTGGACAGCTGTAATTTCTGACCCTTGTCTACAGATTCTGCAAACTGAGTTTTGCATTGATAATGTTTAGGTTACATAAATCTTACTTCCTCTCGTGTGAATCATGTCAGAGGGTATGTGAGGAAGTTACAACTACATGGCTAAGGAGAAAGTTTCAAATAGCAAGGAAGCTCTTTAACTGACTTCACCTTTGAACCGTAACTTTCTGGCAAAACCACGATGGACATGCCTTTGGCAGCTTCAGGCCAATGACAGTTGTCAACAGCAAAGCAACAGTGTACAGCCATCCTTCGGTATCTGCAGGGGGTTGGTTCCAGGACCCCCCCCAGATACCAGAATCTGCAGATGCTCCAGTCCCTTATATAAAATGGCGTAGTATCTGCATATAACCTACGCACACCCTCCTGTACACATGCAGTCATCTCTAGATTACTTGTAACACCTAATACAACGTAAATGCTACATGAATAGTGTGGAATTTTCCCCTCTGAATATTTTTAATCCGTGATTGGTTGAATCATGCAGAACCTTGGGTATATGGAAGGCTGACTGTATCACCTTTATAGTTTATTGTTATAAACAGCTAAATTAAATGTACATTTGGTGCGTGTATAAGAAGGCTAGGAGTTACATCACGACTTAATTGCCACGGTGATTAAAAACAAGGCTTCTGCCCCATACAGTCCTTCCGTAAAATGGAGTGGCTGCGTCGAGACTGAATTATTACCAGCAGAGAGATGCAGCTTTAATCCAGGGGTAAACTAACCTGACACGCTCAGATTAATTCACTGACTTAAAGGACTAAGCAAAACACGTTTTTCTCTACTTCACTTCCCAAAGCATGCCTTGTTTTCAAGTATAATTATGAAGATTTTTGGAATGTTTAAGGAAAAATGTGTATTTGTGTTTCTCAACCATCAGGCTGTCAGTGATGAAGAGATTTCATTATAGTTGATGAAAGGAAAGGCTCCTGAGACCTCAGGCTGGACGGATTCAATGTGCCCCGGTGTTCCACCGGCAGCCTACAGCAGCTTTCAAGGAGCTATGGGAAACATCACTGAATAATAGTTCCTTTAACTTGTAGTTACTTTAACTGAGATTCCAATTTGCTGGGGAGCTTGTGCACTTCCATTAGGACAGAATGAGCCTTCGTGCTCCCCTTCACCACGCTAGCAATGAGGCAACTTACTCTAAATGGGGCAGTTTTGTGATGTGGACCAACATGAAGAAAGGAGGACTTCCACTGTGGGGAGAAAGACACAACAAAACTGCTTACGCTTATCACTAATCTCTCTACATCACAAAGAGACATCCCACCATTGAACAGAGGCTACAGGGATAATGAACAAGAACTTCGAACACAGGGATGGAAGGGCCAGGAGCGTGGACACAGACTGTACCATGCAAACTCAACCATCTGGTTACTGACCCTCAGACTTCCGCGGCTACCCGCTGACACGCGATCATCTTCATCAGACGCCTAGTAAAAAGAAAGGATGAAAACAACCATGAGGCGATGATGTAACAGACACAGAGAAACCAGTGACCAGCTCTGAGGGAAGCGGCTGACCCGACACATGGCAGGGGGGCAGATCAGGCCCCCGTGAAAATCTCAGTGCACGTGAGCCTGGGTTTTCGCCAAAAGGGCTTTGTTTGTGCACCTCTGCTTAACAGAAGACTGTTTCTGGATAACACGACTTTAACTTCACTACAGTGATGCTGTTCACTTCGCTGGTAACCTACAAACATGTAGCTTAATGCATATTACTCTGCAAATTATTCATGGGTATTTAATAGCGAAAAAAGCACTAAAACTGTCATGAAACTCAGAAAATTTTCAAACACTCACTCTCGCCTCACCGAAGTCAGGTCACAATGCTAAAGGCTGAGTTCACAGTCTTTGTTTAGGTAACAGTATCAGTGTTAGTTAATTTCTTTCATAAGTATCATTAAGATATAGATATAGATACAGATCTATAGATAGGTGTATATACATACAGACAGATGGATAGAGAGACAATTTATGTATTTCAGCCATTAAAACTGCAAATCAGACTTCAGTCAAAACGCCGAGGTAACGAATGAACACAGTACTAACCGACGTGTTTCTTCTGGATCTACGGGAGTAGCGCTCACTGTCTTCCTACCAAAGCAACGGAGGAAACAGCACAGAAAGGTTAGGGCAGACACAGGAGAAGGCTTAGATACTCCACAAAACAGTATTTCTGATATAAATGTCAAACAAATATTTTCTTTGCTTTTGCTTAAAGGCTTCAATTAAACCACTGGGGGAAAATGTTTTCTTCTAAAAGTGGGTGGGGGGGCTTAAGCACACAAAGAATCAGCATATTTCATTTTGGCTTTAAAAGCAAGTGCGTGTTGGGTGAAAAGCAGGGTCTTAATTTTTTCCGAATCGAATGTGGTCCATTTAAATCAGCCTACTTTTCTTCTTACGTTCAAAACCTTACTCACTTCTCTTCAGGAATTGGAAGAGAAATCACTTTCGTAAGAGATCCAATACGGATGCCACCCCATCTACCATATTTTGTGCATTCTAAGGTGCTCCATTTTGCATTTGGACGTCTCTGAAGTTGGGGCATATCTTATCATCAAAGTTGCTCACGATTATAGTTAGCAACTTTCTGTTTCTTTCTCAGTGGTATATAGAACACTGACACATCTTTTAACTGTGTCTTACGACTTGATAAACGTACATCTCCCTGTGTCATATAAACTAGAATGATGGTTTACACATAACAGAGGTTGAAGTTAATAGTTTTTTAAATAGAGGAACTGTGTGCTCTTTATATGTCATCAACTGTTTTCTTTTATATTATACACAGATCTCTCAATGTTAGGTCATTTTATACTCCCTTAGATTATTTTATGTGTAAGGGACACCTAATAGGACAGTTCCATACTGGTCAGGTTCTCAAATGCTACAGGTACGTGATGATGTCCATGAGGCCAGTCAGCAAGGTGACAAGGACAGGAAGAGGTGGGGAGCACTCAGGTGGATGAATTCATGACAGGAGCCATGAAGCCGTGCTCCCTCGGGACCAGTGGACAGCTCTTGGAATCCCCCCTCTTCTAGAACCTCCCGCCAGGGGGCAAGATCTCCCCCTGGGAGGGTCGTAAGGACAGGGGTATCGTGAGGGGCGGGCCAGCTCTTAACCGACTAAGGAGGACAGCTAAGTCGTGCCAGGAAACAGGGTGAGAAGGTAAAGGAATTTTCTCACCAGAGGACAGTGGTTTCTCAGGCACAGCAGATGAGGTTGGGGCGGGGGGTACCCAGCAGCAAAGTATAGAGGTCGGAATGGGGTGACCGGGCAGCTGACTGCAATCGTGAGTGAAGGAATTGCAGCATCACGCGTCCCCCTGGATTCCAACTAGAGCTGGCTGGACCGGATGCTCATGGGAAGGTTCTCGCGCCGGGGCCCCACGCCCAGCCTGAGTGTCCCCAGGGGGGAGTCCACTGCAGAGGAGATCGGGGTCCTGGTCGGGGTGGAGACCCTCACAAACGCTGGCCTGGAAGCTCCAGGAGTCAGCTGCTACTGAACAGACCTGACACCAGCCCTGGCCAGGGCACCTTCTAACCAGGCTTCACGTGGGATGTACACAACCAGGGCAGATGCAAGCACGCCCAGCAGGAAATCACTCAGTATCAAATTAGGGTGCAACAGGGATCTAGCCATGTAATTAAACTGTGGAAGAATCCAATTACAAACCATTTACGCTTTTCAAAATCAGATTCAAGGCCTACCATCCATTGCTCGATGTCGCCCCACTTTGTATCCAGCCCATAATATTTCTACAGACAGAAGGGAAAGAAAATTAGGCAAGAAGTGCAACGGTAATCGCACAGGACACTGTTCTGACATGCATTTCCAAACGGTTGCCAAGCCTCGGGGTCAAGGTAGCATGCCAAGGCAGAGCAGGGAAGCACATGGTCAGGCTCTGACCCCCACGCGGCCTGTGAGCCTGTGAAGACAGAGCCTCCCGACCCGCTCCCTCGGGGAAGACGAGAGAGCCCAGGACGAAGCAGTCCTGGGGCGAGGGGGTGGCCTCCGTAGAGACCAGGAATTCAAACTGAGCCCAGCAGCTTTCAAGCCCCTCTGTAAAGCTGTCCATGCCTTCGGAGCAGGTGTACTGCAGGAATAAAGCACGATTTAAGAGAAGCCAAAGCCATTCCCGTGCTGCTACAACAGGAAGGAGAACACCAGAGGAAAGGGGGAGAAATGGTGTGCTGCCCCTAGATTTCTAGTACACTTGCTCCAGCTATCTGATAGCCACGCTAAATTTAGGCCCTCGAGAATTTCTGGGCTGTGGACGTCTTTGTAACATGCCACTGATGGCAAGATGACCAAGCAGGCTGTTGCAGAAGAGGTCTTGGCCCAGGGAAGAAAAGTTCTGCTTGGTGTTTTCTTTAGCCAACACCTCCATGGTTTCAGCTCGCCTGTCTAAACCGCAATGTTAAACCGCCCAAGTTAGAAACAGAAAAGCAGATTCAGGGTGGCTACTACTGTTACTAAATACAGCAATTCCAAATTCAGGTGGGAACCCAGGTAGACTCTCAAGTAATGGGGCTTTGCTGTCCTCCTCACTCTTCCCTCAATTTCTAATAAGAAAAGCAAGAAACAACCATCCAAACCTCCCTATCGTATGACACAGATGGGATTTTCCTCTTACACGTGAAAAGCTTATCATCAGAAGAAAAAAAGTGGATGCTAGAGTACACGACAATTTTTGAAATTGTTTTACAATGACCAAAACAGGCTGCTGCTATGTTTGGTTCAGTTTCCATTTATTTTGATGGGCGGCCAGATTTAGAATATATATATGGCTCTTTGATGGCCTTGCCCCTTTCTCCTAGAGGCGGCAACAAGCAGAAAACTGGAAGAAGAAAAGCAGGAGGGAGAATTTAACAGTGCTTTAAAAAGTCAAACAATACAGAACCTTAATATCCGGAGCACATAAGCCAAATCTTTTTCTGTAAGTTCCTTTCCTTAGACTATAAATCGAGAAAGGAAATAAACGTAAACACTTCCTAAAGTCACGTTTTAACATCCGTTTAAGTGAAATGCAACGGCTTAAAGCTATTCTGCATTCAATTCATGTTAGCCCCACTCTCACTGTCAAATTCCAGATATGAAAATTTGATGCCATCAACCCTCCTTTATCTCACGGCTTAACCGCAAAGACAGAAAGAAAAAGTGGTTTTTAAAAAGGAGGGGGCCTACAGAAATTGACAAAAAGTAAATTCCAAAAGAAGTCTGTGTTATCCGATTTTCTATTTCCATATTTCCCTTTTTGGCCAATTCTATACCCATATCACATACTGCACTCTACCTATTGCTCTTTTTAGGACAAAGATAAGAATCAGTGTTTAAAGTCTTTCATCGAGTCCACAGGTGGCCTAATAAACAGCTGCTGTAACTCTACAGCTGCATCTCCACGCCATTCCATGGAGGGAGGACACCCCTGCCAACAGTAAGTGCGGTTAACGAGTAGTCCTGGTGTTAGCTGGCAGTGACAGCACAGCAAACTCTAGAAAGTGTAAGATATTGCACATGTAAACTGCTATGATTAGCCAGCGAGTCATGCAGAAGGAAGCAAAAGCCAGACGAACGCAGAAGTGCTCGACTTTCAGAAACAGCTTTGATTCTGCAGGAGAGAAACCATGATGGATGCAGCCGATGGGCTGGAACAGCGCCTTACTGCTTCCTTTTCCGTTTCCTGAGTCTCCGTGACAAGGAAAGCCTTCCCTTCCCTCGGACACATCTTTATGATAAAAATGTGTATCTGTTTTCCCATGGAGGGCTTCCTGTGCTCCCTCTAGCTGTATTTGTATACAAATGACCATTCTGACGAAGTTCTAAGGGCGTATCCCTGGTGAGTTGGTGAAAGGAAAATAATCTTGATGCAGCACCAGATGGGAATGAATCAAAGTGGAAATGACCAGATAGGAGTCCCTTGTCTAGGTTTTAGGCAGTTACGTCCTGCTCTATCAGATACTGTGATGGTTCCCAGCCTTGTCTTTTTGTTTGTTTTTTTTTGCAGTACGCGGGCCTCTCACTGTTGTGGCCTCTCCTGTTGCGGAGCACAGGCTCCGGATGCGCAGGCTCAGCGGCCATGGCTCACGGGCCCAGCCGCTCCGCGGCATGTGGGATCCTCCCGGACCGGGGCACGAACCCGTGTCCCCTGCACCGGCAGGCGGACTCTCAACCACTGCGCCACCGGGGAAGCCCCCAGCCTTGTCTTTTACCTATGAAATTCCTACCTAGATTCTCTGTGTATGGGTTGGAGCTCTAGCTTCAATACACATTTCCAAGTGGACCCTGCAAAAACTAACGAAGTCCAAACAGATTCCGGCACCTACTTAACTGGTTTCTTAACACTCGGGGACAGTAGTTACGCAGAGTGAGAGAGGCAGGAAGGAAAGGCAATTTGGAACTGTAGCTGGTGAAGGAATCCAACAACAGAATTTTACATTTACTGATAGAGGGTGTTTAAGGGGTCGGCATGTTCTACCCTACGAAATTAAGTCACCTTGCTTTGATTTCCTTAGTTGCTCTCAAAGGCAAATATAGTCCTTCTTTATCTGTAAACTAAATAAATTTGTAAACACGAAGCTATTATAGGTGTCGTAAGTAACAACAATTCATTTTTGGGAAAGACTCACTGTAAACACTTTCTGTAAGTTCTCAGGGAACCGCTTACTCCTTCCTTCGTTATTGCTGGATCAGGAGTCACTGACTTGGTTGTTTTCCTCTTTATTTTGTGTCTGGCCTGCTCAGTGCATTTATTTCTAAACCTCAGCTGCTTTTACAAAATACTAGGAAACAGAGAATATTGGAGATAGAAGGCAGGTGTGTTTTAAGCTGTTGGATTTTACTGTTATATCAGCATTTTCTTTTTTTACTCAGATTTTAAATCAGTATGTAATAATCTCCTCATGTATGGTAATATGCCTTGATAGCTTAAACCCTTTCTAATAAAATTATATGAGAGGATAATCTTTCTTTTTAAATATCTGATTTCAAAAGGTTTTCCAAACTCTGAGGTGTGATTTTTATTTTGTCTTAGAGTTAATTTTTCTTCTTCAACGATTTTCTAATTTCTTGAGAAAAGGGAGATGGGAAAAGCTTTCAGTACACAGAAATGTGTGCTGACGGCTGCTTTGCGTGTGGGCTGAAGTGGGGACCTAAGCATTCTTGTTCAAACCGATTCATAAATAAAGCAGTAAAAGAAGCAGTAAGAACTTCGATGAGTTTTCAATCAAAGGTGTTATTTCTGAAAGGTGACCAGGTCGTTGGCAAGGGAAAAAGAGTACATGCAAATTAGAAAATAAAGAAGGAAGAGCCTACCTTTTGAACCTGATAGATCTATAGAGGAGGGCAAAAGAAATTGGGAAAGAAATATAAAATCCAGTTACAGAAGTATAAACATCGGAAAGAAAGGTTCTGTAAGTACCTAGGAATATGAATAAAAGCCATATTGGAAAAAAGGTGAAAACTGGTGAAATATGAATGAAAAAAACCTCTTGAAGCCTCATTGAAATAATCAGTAATTTCATAACAGATTTTACATTCTATTTTAGATATATTGGTGAAACACAGGCATGTCCACACAAGTCTACAAGAATCCTGCTACTATTCTAATGCAGAAGTTTGTATAACCTGTTACCGTGAATGGGAAAAAGAACTTCATCTTCAATTTAAAATTTCTTTTCACCGTGATCAAAGTTTAACAAAAAAGTACAGAAATTTAATTGGAAAGTCATCTGGTCAAATTCACAAAGAGTGAAGAAAGAGGCTTTCACATTCGGATTCATGCAGAATACGTGGAAAATTCAACAGATACAAACAGAATACCAGGAAAATTCCAGCCAAATGGAGTGATCACTGGAATATAACTGAAAAAAAATTGAAAAGCTTATTATCGTACCTTGACATATTTGTTTGCTCTAGAGCTTCCTCCTAATTTTGTAGTAATCTCTAGGTAAGACTGAGATGTCTACTCTACCCATCCGTTCATTCATTCATTCAACAAAACTTTGACTGAGTCAGGCATTGTCCAAGGCACTGCCACACCTACAAGGCTTGAGACTCGGTGCTTCTAGTCCTACGTGGGTGAGCACAGATCAATGTATTCAACACTATGACTACTGAACATTGTTCCTCCAACAGAAATGTTTATCAGGTCAGTAGCAACAAGAGATGCACTCTGACCATCATGAGATCACCTGGGCATCATACCACCATTTTTTTTTTCCATTAGTGTAGGTTCTCGAACAAAGTAAAAGGTTCACTCAGATTTCCCCAAGAATATCTACATATTCTCCTGAATAAATCCATTAAAAAGGAGCTCATAATCTTTGAAACAGCCCCCAAGCACAGCTAACATAGTCGGTTCTCACCATCCGCACGGGTGAAAAGAACCATTCTGGGGGGTGCGGTGGGCGGCTAGGAGGGCTGGGGTGCCTGGGCCATCTGGATAGATCTGCAGCCGGCTCGAGGCCCCCATGTCCTCAGGGCCTGCTGGGGCTTGATGACAGGTCTACACTCCTCCAGCACTGATGACACTCTCATGCTGGCCTTGGAGGGTCCCAGGCACTAGTGTGGCTTCAACCATGACCCATCTCTGACACCCCCCAGTGGTGCTGCCAGCTTCCTGCTCTCCTGAGCCCCCAGCGACGGTCACTGCTCTCCAGGCATTCACAGCCTACGTCTGCCTGCAGCCGAGCTGACCTCCTTGTTAAGGAAAGCCTTGGTCCTGCTCAGAAGCACCTGTGCAGAGACAGGGTGGCTCGCCGGCCGGTGCAAACAGGGATTGTGTTTCTCAATTTTTACACCAAAATATCAACCCTACTAGTTAAACACGGGTCTTCCAAAGCATATTCATTTCCACTTAATCAACAACTTAAAATGCCAGTGCCTGGGCTATCAGATTGTATAACCTCAGATTGTGGTGCTATTTCTAATAATAGGCCCGGAGATGTGATATGCAGAGGGGAGACCGAGGGATGTTGTCTGTACACCATCCTCAGTCCTAAAAGCGCGTCCCCAAACCTGCAAGCTTGTCTGTCTCCTCTCTCTAGATGTGCACGCGAACGCCCACGCGCACCCAAGGGCCCACTCGTGCCCCCTCCCCCAGCCCAGGACACGGGTCACGTCAAGAATCAGCTGGACGAACAGCTGCTGCTCCCGTGTTCTCGGTAACACTCAGTGGACACAAAGGTCCTTTCTGTGTTTATATGACAAGCCTTGAATCAGCACCAAGGAAAAAACTTGTTTTTCAAGGTGCACGTCTGCTTGCAAAACGCTAAGGACCACGTGGACCTTCCCCCGCCTTGGCGGCGAGTGGCAGCGTGCCCTCTGCCAAGGTTAATCCCAAGGGTGACACACTGACGCCGCCCTTTGTTTTCGCTGTTGGTCATACACTTGATCTGGAGGCAGAGGATGTAATGGGAAGCCTCCAAGCTTTGCAGCTTTTCCAGGTCCAGATCTGAATCCTGGCCAGCCACTCGCTCAGCTTTTGGGAAAGCTGTCTAATTAAGGTCCGTCTTCCTCGCCTGTCAATAAAACCCGGGCAGACCCCTCTCCAGACTGTGGCAGCACCCAGTCCCGGCACCGCCACACGCCAGGGGCTCCAGGAGGTCCCTGCCAGGCCCCCCGCCCCACCCCAGATCTCTCTCTGACTACGAATAAAACATATGCGTATTTTATTTTAAACCTTTCAAATCCCTTTTTTGAGGAAGCAGACATACGCTTTAAATGGCAATGCGCTCCTGTCCCAAGCACACCGAATTTACGATAGCAAAACTGTCCTTTGTGTGAGTCAGTGCTCCTGGGCTCACACATCGATACAAACCACCGGGCAGAGCCGGGGCCCTCTCTGCATCCTCCAGGCCTCCGCCATCTGACTCTCATCAGCCATGAGGCCTTCTTGCCTGTCCTGGCTTTCCCCACCTGCAGCTTCTTCATTCAGCATCTGCACTCACCCACCGTGCTGCCCGGAGTTACTTTCTCTGCTTCCTGCCTGACTGATACGGGCCCCCCACCCAGGGTGTCATTCTGCACCCAGATAATTCCCAGCGTGGGGCTGAGCCATCAGGCACATGGCCTGATCCTGAGAAAGGTCCCTGGAAACGTGTTCCCACGTCTGAAAGCATCTCTGCGGTGGCTGAATGCTGAGGGCACCCAATTAGCAAACTGCTTTTGTGCGAGACCTTCCACGGAACTTGAATCACGACAAAACATTTTCATCCCTGTGAACCACCCGAGTGTCTTTACCGCAAGAATAAAGAATTTCAAGGCAAACTATTAGACAGAGAATGGATAAACAACAAGGAACTACATTCAATATCCTGTGATAAACCATAAGGGAAAAGAATATAAAAAATGTTTGTATATGTGTAACCAAATCACTTTGCTGTACAGCAAAAACTAACACAACACTGTAAATCAACTATACTTCAATAAAATAAATTAAAAAAAAAGAATTTCAAGATTCTAATGCCATCTACTAACCAACGACACTGTGTGTCTGACCGAGTGAGGCAAACTATGGCATTTTTAATCGGATTTCCCAGGTTTTAATCAGATTTTCTCTGCAAAGCCCAAGGTCCTTAGCAGGTACCAGACACCCCAGGGCAGGCCACGGTGCACAGGAGTTGGGCTTGAATCTCAGCTCCTGCCAGGCCAGGATACTTCAGTCCCTGTCCTGAGAGCACAGTGGGGCTCCCAGGGCCTGGTGAGGCTGCTGTGAGGGGCAGGGCTGTGCCTGGCGTGGCAGGCGGCGGGGGGACCCTCCACACGATCACCCCCTCCCCCCACCGACACCCAATGCCCATTTAATGATACCAAGATTAAATGGCCCTGACTTAGTTTCCCATCTTTGGGTAGCAACTGCAGTTTTGCGACTTGAAATATTGCAACTGAAGTGCAGGAGTTCAGCAGCAGATCACTCTGCAGAATTAAATGCAATGGGAGGGGACTTTCTTTGACTCCAAGGGGGAAAAGGGTGCTTTGCTTTGAAAGGAGGCCCTTCAAATAAATGGTTTCTTACTTAGCCGAATTCCTCTTAACTTTCATTTTCTAAATCAAGAACTTCTGCCAAAGAACTCTGTGACAGGCTGCTTTTGTTATCAACTATATATTTAATTCAATTCTGCCCATAATTAAGGCTAGAATATATTATAATTTGGAAGACAGATATGTATGCATATACTATGCAATTCATTTTGGACTTGAGTTTGTAGAAATTTTACCTTTGTGAGAGGAACTTTCTCTCACTTGTGAGACAAATGATAAAATGATTATCATTGATAACACCACCAAGAAAACCAAAGGCAGGCCCCCTGACAGGTTCAAGGTCATCTTTCCCGAGTCCAGTGGTCCAGCTCCAACAACAGAGCGGAGGGGACAGCCACAGGCCACCAGAAACACTACCAGGCGGCCACTCAGTCAAATGTGGCAAAACCTGGAGGGGCAACAATGTATTTTGAAAAATTCTTCTTACAGCTCTTTTAAGGCCTTAATATGAAAAAGACTGGGGGGTGGAGGGGATGCAGATGAACGAATGAGCCTCTGCTGGCGCTGGAGAATGCAGCCTCACCTCGCAAACTGTGATGAAGCCACTGCATTAACCCCCGAGCTTCCCTGCCAGTTGGTTTCCAAAGCAGAGGGCAGGGGCTGGCAGTGTCCTACACACGGGGGGCTTTGCAAGTAGCCACTGAATGGACAGGAATATTCTAAACAGACATTGATGCCAGGCCGTTTGAAAAATCAATTTGCTATTTAGAATCTCTAACTTAGGGAGGTCCCTGGCGGTCCACTGCTGGGGCCCGGGTTTGATCCCTGGTCAGGGAACTGACATCTCGCAAGCCACACGGCTCGGCTCAATCAATCAACCAATCAATCAATCAAATCTCTAACTTAAAAACCAGTCCAGGCTAAGAGAACTATTCCATTAGGTGGTCTCCAACGAGGACTCTTTATGTCAGAGTCTGGTGCCCGGCTGTTGGCTGCTGTCAGGGTGATCTCCAAAGCCCAGGGGACACTGTCTCAGACAGGTTAAGTGACAAAGGTCTACAAAACAACAACACCTGTCCCTTTTCTCCACCTTCCAGTCCAAATACTTCTCCCCATAGAAGTATTTCTTCTTCACATCCCCAAGTGATGCCTAAAATACGGTCGAGGTGTGGCTGCCCCTCTGCTCGGGCCACTTCCCAACATCACCGCCGGCGTGTTGTGTGGCCTTTCTCTCAGGGACATGTCCCCTCCATCCCCATCACTCCGGGGCCCCCGCCCTCCTGTCATCAGGACCCAAGTATGACTCTCCTAACTAACCCCCTGGGCTTGAGTTTCTAGTAACCTTCAACAGATTCTTGGAGCCACGTGGGAGAGGTTTCCTCCTCAAGTTCAAGCCTGGCCACGCCCCTCGCCCCAAGTACACACGTCCACGCGGAGTGGCAAACCCCACAGGGAACAACAGTGAGCACCTCGCCTCTACAGGGAACGTGACCTTGGGGACCTGGCAGAAACTGCAGTGGTTTTAGGAGAAACTGGAAATCCAGACTTTAACTGAAATCTCCCAAGTTTTAAGACACTGGTTCAACTTTGAAAATTGGGCTACCTGAACCAAGCCAGACTGTGAGTACAAAAATCATCCCTGGGGAAAGCAGCTGGCCGCCTCTCCAACACAATACATTCAAACCTTCAAACAAGCAGAGCCGCCGGTGGGCCTGGCACGGCTGCTCCCCAGACCCCGCGAGGCCGAGGCCCACGGGAGAAGGCGGAGACCGTGGCGAGGGACTCGCTCGTGCGCTGCGTGGGCTTCAAGGTCACAGGGAAGCCCACCCCTTGAACTGCGAGTGAAAGAGCCCTCACGCTGCCCACGTGGCTTCTGGCTGCGGCTCAAGGTGGTGAACGAAAGTAGCAAACAGCATTAACAGGTGTGTAAACACATTACTGTCCACCTTCCCAGGAGGGCAGTTTCTATCCTGGTTATTTCATCCAGTGTGTATTCTGTTCTCTGTATCACACATGGGCTTCAGGCCTCATGAAACCTATGAAAAAGTGTAAAAACCACAGGGGAAGCATTTTAAACGAGACTGCTTAGCCTAAATAAATAATAACCTGTTCTGCTTTCACATTTTAATTCAGAGGACGGGCATCCTAGCTCAACAGCTAGAACCTCAAGTCCACAGCCAGCACCTCTTGGCTCCTGGCCAGAAGGCTGGGCCGGGGAGATCCACGTGGGCACGTGCTCTGTGCACAGGCTCGTCCCAGGATCCGACAGGTTGAGTGTCCAGGATGGGCCATCTGGCATCTGTATGCTATGCCATGCCCTGGCCTGACCTTGAACCAAAGTCACAGGCACAGGTGCCTTCAAACTGAGAGCAACAGCAGAGGGGCAGGTGCCCCCGTGCGGCCCGCTCTGCCTGGAAGGAACCCTCCCACGAGAACCGATGAGGAGCCCCGCGTTACCTCTTTCTGCTGTCGCTCCAGCTCCTTCATCCTGATCTCTCGGGCCTCTGCTCGTGCCGCACGCTTTGCCGCCAGCCTGGCCTCCGCCTGCAACAGACCGGAGATGGCATTAGGAGACAGACCAGCGGCTCCTGTCCAGGACACGGTTAACCATGATGCTCTTGTTCAGAGGTTAATAAATAGTAACACAGACTTGTAAGCGTTAAAAGGGTCCAGGAATCACAGTCACCATAGTTACAGTAGTCACGATTGACCCCTTACTAAATGCCAGTGGGTGCTATTCTGAGGGCTTCGTGTATATTATGCCGTGGACTCCTCGTAACAGCCCTATTGGGGAGATGGTGTTACCATACCCAGCTAATAGATAAGGGAACTAGGGCACAGAGAGGGTAGGGCGCCCACGGTCACACAGCCCATAAGTGGCAGGGCTGGGCGGTCTGCCTTCCTCTGGAGTGATGACAGATTAGTGCACGGAGCAAAGCACTAGAGCTGGACAAGACCCCAGGTCACTGGTTGAACCCCTCCCTTTACAGACCAGGAAGCAGAGGCCCGGAGACGCCACCAGACCTGTCCAAGGTCACAGGGCTGAGACTCTGCCCCTGCTTTCCAGAACTCCTGTCCAGTCACCCCTCACTACTCCCCGCTGCCCCCCAGCTGCCCCTTCAGCACCTGAGCCCTGGGAAGCCCATCTTTTCTCAAGCAACACATCTTCCACCAGAGCAGAGTGGTTCCAGCTGTTACATTGAAACAAAATCTGGCTCCATTTAACTACCTGTCAACTTGCAGCTGATTTTCCCTATTCTACTCAAGAGCATGTAAGACGCTTGACCAGGACCAACCGACGTCGTCGGACCTGGCACCTGAGCCCTGTTTCTCATTCTACAAATCTCGAGCTTATTCATTATCGCAGGTGATACAACGGCCCAGCGAGGTGAACGGTGCAAGGGGACCAGGATCCAGGTTTTCTGGTGTCAAACAAATCCATCCTTTCCACTTAATTTTTTATGGGAATACACTTGTGATTCTTCCAACAGTTCTGACAGCTTTCGCTGTTCCCTAGGTCATCTTAAAACGGGGCCTTTGGAGACGGCCACGTGCTTCTGATGTGGTCATTGGGGCCAGCAAGCAGTGAGGCGGTCCAAATGTCCTGTTGTCCAGTTTCTTCCCAAAGGCCAGGCACCCTGTACCGCAGGCTCCCACCAGGACCGTGGCTGCTCACGTCAAGGACGTCCCTCGCCCTCACCCCACAATTACATTACACAGAACTACAAATTCGTCTTCTAAGTTCTAATCTAAGTTGAAAATTGACCACAGCTGATCTGTCAAAGATTAGCTAGCTAATGTCCTCATAAGGAATTTATTCTATAACCCTCTTCGTTCATGCGGTTTCTTTTTTTTCTTTTTCGCGGTACGCGGGCCTCTCACCACCGCGGCCTCTCCCGCCGCGGAGCACAGGCTCCGGATGCGCAGGCCCAGCGGCCATGGCTCACGGGCCCAGCCGCTCCGCGGCATGCGGGATCCTCCTGGACCGGGGCACGAACCCGTGTCCCCCGCATCGGCAGGCGGACTCCCAACCACTGCGCCACCAGGGAAGCCCCATGTGGTTTCCTTATCAACCCAAGCCCAGGTCCTTCAAATCAAGGATGTCAAAAATCACAACTGCATCAGAACTTTGATACCTCATTGCCATTTTCAATTTTCTAAACCATGTTACGTTGTGTGATGAGCCACTCGCTCAGGGTCTATAAAAAGATCCAGCCAAAATGGAGGGGAGAGGAGGGGAGGGGAGGGGAAGGTTTGATAGACTGACATCTGGGTACACTGACTACCTACAGCCTCATCAACGGGCCAGCAAGAGGTCTGCGTCCACGCTGAGCGCAGCTGCCTCTCCAGCCCTTCCTGGGCTCCCTGGCTGTTGGCCCAGGTTCTAAGCCGGTGTGGACCAGGCAGCCACAGCCCATCAGCTTGGGGAGGGGGCGGTGAGGAACAGTGAGGGGATTTAGGAAAAGAGAAGGGAGGGCATGGAGGAAGAAGAGGCGGGTGGAGGAGTGAGAACGTGAGCAAGAGGCTGGAAGCAGGAGGGGCTGCCAGAGGGGGACAGGGGAGAGAGGCGTGTGGCAGGCAGGATTCTAGGATGGTCTCCGAGATTCCCGTCACTGCTGTACGTGTTCTTCATTCTCCTCTCCCCTTGAGTGTGGCCAGAACGGTGAGTATGACAGATGTCACTCCTGTGACTGGGTTACATTATACTGCAAAGAGAAATGCACTAGTAATGAAGGTCCCTCGTCAGCTGACTTTGAGTTCATCAAAACAGAGCTCCAGGGTGGGCCTGACCTCATCAGGTGAGCCCTGGAAAAGTGGGCCTGGAGGTCAGACAGACTCCTGCCGGCCTCGCAAAAGCAAGCTGCCATGTGCGAGAGGGCCTGTGAGGGGTCGCATGACAAAGAATGAGAGCGGCCCAGCTGACAGCCAGCAGCAAAATGGGACCTCAGTCCCGCAACAGCAGGACGTGAATGCCACCAACAACCATGTAAGCTGGGAACAGGACTCTGAGCTCCAGAACGGATGCAGCCTGACCGAGACCTTGACTGCAGCCTCGGGAGACCCTGGGCAGAGGGACCCAGTAGGCTGTGCCCAAACTCCTGACCCACGGGAACTGTGAGATAATCAGCGTGTGTTGCTCTAAGCTGCCACATTTGTGGGTATCTGTCCTGCATCAGCAGACGACTGACATGAGGTGGTGAGGTCTGGGATGATTCCTGCTCACACAGCGTGGGTGCCTCTGTGACTAAGGAGCCCGAGCCCCTGCACGCCCACCTCCTCCCCAGCCTGTCCGGCCAGCCCTCTCCTCTGCTCAAACTCCTCTTGGGACCGGAGCAAAGATCCTCGAAGAGACCACCTCTCTGAGCAGGTGGTCCCTGCCACCTGAGACGGCCTCCCCACCAGACTGGCAGGCCTCCAAAATCATGTCCCATCAGACCCCAGCTACCCTGGTGGGCCTCTACCCACCAGCAAAGGGCTCCCGTCATGGCCCACCTCCTCTCTGGTCCTCACGTCCACCCAGCATGTCTGTCCTGTCCGTGAGAACAACCCCCAACCTGAGGGACCTGGGCTTGGGTTGACAAAGGGACCACATGAATGAATGAAGTTACAGGACAAGCTCCCTGTGAGGACACGAGCTAGCCAACCCTGAAGACAGATCGATATGGTCAAGCTTCACCTTCGATTAGAATGTGGAAAGGAGATAAGTAATTCAGTACAGTTTCAAATGCTTGCAGTCACTGCCATGTGAAGCACCTCCATCTCACAGGATTCTTATATGACTCATATGTGGAGAACAAGGCTCTCATAACACAGGAAGTGGTAACAACCATGCTTGCTCTGGGACTCTGGCTAAAAGCTAACAGATACACAAGCCAACGTCTGAAGGGGCACAAAACCTATGCACAGCCAACTTCATTAGCACAAAACCAGTATCAGCAGAATAACCCCAACACAACCTGAGATGCCTAAAAGAAAAACCACACAGAGCTCTGACAACACAATTCACTCTAAAACGCCGACACTGCCAAGAACACAAAACAGCCAGACACAGAGCATCACCGATGATGCTCATTTAAGACAGCATCAGGGGAAATGTTTGATAAGATCAGTCAGTCGTTCAATGAACAGAAAGTACAAAATAGCGATGGTCCACCCTGGTGACCTGCAGGCACGAGTTCATTCCCCCCAAAATTTCCAGGGAGGCCCAGCCCTGCCCTCCAGTTGCCAGCCATCAACCGAGCAGTTCCAGGGGTCGATGTGCCCCCGGCCAGGGCTTCGGTGATGCAGGACAAATCTGTTGTGGACTGACGCTTTTGTAAAATATAAACTCACACGCTTGAGGTCACAGCCAGGTCACACTGTTTGAGTCTCCAAATGCACACTTTCACTTTCTGTCCCTCGCCTGGAGGGGACTGCAGCTTCCTGGCCACCAGCACTCCAGCCCAGGCCTCGCAGCACTGCCGAGACTGCAGGGGAAGGACTTTCAACGTGCAGTCTGGGGCCCCAGTCTCAGGGGGTGCACACAAAGCTCTCGGGGACCATGTACAAGTGACAAGTGCTACAGTGGGTGAGAAACCGTGCTGGGGCTGCTCTGGAGGAGAACGTAACCCGTCCGGGTGTCGGGAAGGCGTCCTGGAGGACGGGGGCCCGAAGCCAACGCCGAGGGGCAAAGAGGAGAAGGCCAGGCGAGGGGGCGGGCGGCAAGGGGCCAGGACGGGGCGGCGGAGTCCCGAGGGCCCGGCTGCCTGCGCTAGCCTCAGCCCTGCTACCTGGAACCTCATCTTGAAGGAACGCGGAACCACTGACGGGTCTGAAGAAGGCAGAGCACAGCGGGGTCTGACTTTCACTTTAGAAACGTGGCTCTGGCTGAATGTGGGGACCAGGGGCGGGGTGGGGAGGGCGGCATGAGACCCGGGAAGTACGGAGAGGCTGCTTCTGAGCGGGGGCAGGGGGGGGGGCGAAGCCGGGCGGAGAGGCGAGAGGGCCCTGGAGGGAACGTCAGGTGCCCAGGGTCCTGAGGAGGCCCACGCGGCCCCAGGAGCCAGCCCGCGCCACGTTGGATGCCACTCACCCAAACCCGAACCCGGGCACACGGTCTGCTGACGCCTCCGGCCTCGGAGGTGGGGCATTTCTCCACCCTGACCCCCTCCCCGCCACGCTCCCAACCTCAAGGGAGACGACAGTGGCCGAAGGGAAAGGATGGGGCCAAGGAGACGGCATTTAGGGCACAAACGATAAACTGCACAGGCCTGTAAAGCAAGGTTTGGGAAACGAGACTTCCCAGGCTCCCCCTCCCCACGCCGCGATGGCTGTCAGCCGTCGTCCTTCAGCTCCCACTGGAGGTCAAGGTCAGCGGGTCTTCCACTGGCTACTAGCCCCCGGCCTGCTCGCTGTGACCGCACGACGCTGGCAGGGCCGCGCTCCCACCCAGAGCTTGGTGGCCGGGCCGGTCCAGCTGCTCGTCCCTCGGCCCACCGTCCTCGAAAGGGGCTCTGGAACAGGCGTAGCTCCGGACACCAAATCCTCCTTTCCTGGCCCAACAACATCTTTGTTGAGATACACGCTGAGACATTCAAGGATGACGTGATACGACCTCGCTCAGGTGGGGAAAGTGGCCGTAGGCTGGCAGCTGTGGGGCTGGTGGCAGGAAGGGGGGGCCCTTGTGCCCCAGCGGCAGCCTCTGGGGCTTGTGAAAGATGCAGTCTCCAGCCCCACCCCAGACCCGCTGAGTCAGGGCCTCGGGTGCGGCCAGTCTGGGCTTCAACCCGCCCCCAGGGAGCTGGCTGCTCCCCCCAGTGCGACGACCTCTGCTTTCTGTTATCCCATCTCCGCTTGGGTTATGTTTGACGTTTTTCATAATAAATAGCAAACATTTTTTGAAGGAAGGAAGGGGGGGTGGGGGAAGGGAGCAGAGGCTGAAAGGGAGAGAAAGAGAGGGAAGGAAAGAAATGAAGAAGCACCAAGGCCAAGCTCACTGCTGCGAGAAGGTCGCCTGGCGCCATCGCTAAAAAACCTTGCAGTGTTGCCCCCCAGCCCTCACCCTCGGGCCCCCTCCCTGTTTCCGCGCACCTCCAGGATTAGGGAGGAGCTGACCCAGCCGGGCCTCCTCTGACGAGATGCAGGCTCCTTGGCTTTCTCAGGACCGCCCAGTGTTGGTGGGGAACGAACGCCAGAGTCCCAGCCCCCTCACAGGGGACACAGTCCCCCAGGATCCTACCGTCCTGACCTGGAACCTCATAAACAGAGCTTTACAGACATGGGGCTTTCAAGCAAGGCACCCTTTGACGGTGGAGATGGTTGGGAAGAGAAGATTCCTTTTATCACCAAAGTTGCCTCCTAATAATCCTAAAAAGCTGAACCCTTGATTCCGAAGTTCCACTTTTACATTTAATTTTGCCAGAGATAAATAAATAAGACAAGGCTCTGACACTAAGGTGATATGTGTGGTCTGAGAGATGCTAAAAACACACAAAGAAGCACAAGTCCGAGCCCCAGGGCCGCCTAAACAAATGGGTAAAAACAGCCAGGCGCGCCCAGCCAGGGTCTGGGACACCAGCCCTACGGCACCCTGCAGGTCCAGGGGCGGAAGCACGGAGGCCACCGGCCAAGGGCCCGGCCACAGGGGCGCACAGGCTGGTTGAGGAGGTAGACAACCAACGTGATGCTTCTCTTTGAAATACCCTCTCTCAGCGGCCCAGACCCGGGCTGGGCTGGAGAAAGGCTGGAGGGTTATGTGAAAACGTCACTGGCAAAAACAGGAGTTACTCTGGTGATGGGTCTCTGCACTGGGCCGAGGGCTTGATCGGCTCTAGTTCTAGATCGGACCACAGAGCAGAAGTGGCTTCTACCAGAGCGGGACACAAAAGTCAGCGGATAAACAGACGCACGCCTCTTCTACCAGTGACCCTGACAGGACTCCTGCTTGGAGCACCAGAAACTCCCAGCTGCAATAAAACTGTCATCCAGAGACAACGGCTGCTCGTTTCTTCAGGGTCAGGGAACTCAGGGACAGCCCCCCGCTTGGCCTGGGAACTGAACAAAACTAAAAGAGAAGTTATGCACCAGGATGGGAGGAGAAAGCCCTGGGTGAGGCGTGTCCTTCCCTCCGAGCCCGGCCCCTGCACAGCTTCCTTCCTCCCTGACCTCCTGTCTGTGCTGGAGGTTTTGTAAGCAGTGGTGGACACTGCCCGAGGGTGCAGCAACCACACACCGCCCCCAGTACCCTGCACCCCAATTCCAGTGACGTCGGGGGCTCTAAGAGCTCTGATAATATCTGTATCCTTTTGTGACTCCTACCCGTTCAACCCCACATCATGATCTTCGAAAAGCAGAAACGCGATAAACATTGGTGGAACCAAAGTCCTGCCTGCTTGGGGAGGACAGAGGTGCCCAGGACGTAGTCTCAGCAGCTTTCTAAAAAGCCCCACACGACTTCCGGAGTCCCGACTCTGTCTGCATACTTCCTGAGCTTCGAAGCTTTCCTGGGATTCAAGCATGGTGCGGAATTCTATATGCCAAGACCTCTCACCCCGCAGTCCCAGAAAAAGTTCTTATTCTGTTCTTAAATTCTCCTGGGGTTCCAGAATTCTACGTGGAAGCTGGACGGGGTTTATGAGCTGTAACTCTAGGACGACTCTTGAGAAATGGGCCTGAACTGCTTCGTCATTTCTTCCACCTAGGAGAAAGCCCTGGAGCCTGGAAAGGCACCGAGATGATGCTCTGGGAGCCGCTCCCCGTCGGCCCTGCAGAGCCTGGGGAGACTTACTGCTCATTACTGACGTGCGGATCAGTGACCCTAATGCTCTGTGATGGCAGAATTTTCTTCAGGCCACGTGATATGTTACCACTGTAGTTTATAACCTCTTGGGAAAAGTTAAAGGATGTATTTAAGGTTCACTCATGTGAATATAATAGGAATATCATGCAGTTGAAGCCAGCAGTGTGACAAAGAACCGGTTCTGTTTAGAAACAAGCAGGGGCCCTCTGTCTCCACGTGTGACTGTTCCTGGGAATGAGGAAGGACTACAGCTCCTGTTGGGCAAGGCTGAAATCTCAGAGTCGCTGGTGAACACACACAGCCCCGTGTTAAAGTGATTTACAACATGCTGCAGACAGTGCAAAGGAACCATGAGGCTGTGATACAGAAGCCCTTTCCTGACTTGCCATTTCTTTTTTCTTTTTTTCTTGAAGTAGAACTGAGTTACAATGTTGTGTTAGTTTCAGGTATACAGCAAAGTGATTCAGTTATTTTTTTCATATCGTATTCTATTATAGGTTATTACAAGATATTAAATATAATACCCTGTGCTGTAAGATATATCCTTGTTGCTTATCTATCTTATATACAGTAGTTAGTATCTGTTAATCCCAAACTCCTCATTTGTTCTCCCTCCCTCCCTCCCTCCCTTTCCCTTTTGGTAACCGTAAGTTTGCTTTTTAAGTCTGTGAGTCTGTTTCTGTTTTGTACATAGGTTCATTTGTATTATTATTAGATTCCACATATAGGTGACATCATACGGTATTTGTCTTTCTCTGTCTGACTTCACTAAGTATGACGATATCTAGGTCCCTCCATGTTGCTGCAAATGGCATGATTTCATTCTTTTTTATGGCTGAGTAATATTCCATTGTGTATATACACCACATCTTCTATCCATTCCTCTGTCCACGGACATTTAGGTTGTTTCATATCTTGGCTACTGTAAATAGTGATGCTATGAACAGTGGGGTGCATGTATCTTTCTGAATTAGAGTTTTTGTCTTTTCTGGATATATGCCCAGGAGTGGGATTGCTGGATCATATGACCACTCTATTTTTTGTTTTTTGTTTTTTTTTTGTTTATTTTCAGTACGCGGGCCTCTCACTGTTGCGGCCTCTCCCTATTTTTGGTTTTTAAAGGAAACTTCATAGTGGCTGCACCAACTTACATCCCCACCGGCAGTGCAGGAGGGCTCCCCTTTCTCCACACCCCCTCCAGCATTTACTATTTGTAGACTTTTTAATGATGGCAGTTCTGGCTGGTGTGAGGCGATACCCCATAGTGCTTTTAAGTTGCATTTCTCTAGTAATTAGCGATGCTGAGCACCTTTTCACACGCCTGTTGGCCACCTGTGTGTCTTCTTTGGAGAAATGTCTATTCAGGTCTTCTGCCCCTGTATGAGCTGTGTGTGTATTTTGGCCATTAAGCCCTTGTCAGTCGCATCCTTTGCATGTATTTTCTCCCAGTCCGTAGGCTGCCTTTTCCTTTTGTTCATGGTTTCCTTTGCTGTGCAAAAGCTTTTAAGTTTAATTAGTTCCCATTTGTTTATTTTTGCTTTTATTTCTTTTGCCTTGGGAGACTGCTTTTGGGAGATCTCAGAAAATTTCGCTATAATTTGTCAGAGAATATTTTGCCTATGTTCTCTTCTAGGGGTTTTATGGTGTCATGTCTTATATTTAAGTCTTTAAACCATTTTGAGTTTATTTTTGTATATGGTGTGAGGGAGTGTTCTAATTTCACTGATTTACATGCAGCTGTCCAGTTTTCCCAGCACCACTTGTTGAAGAGACTGTCTTTTCTCCACTGTACGTTCTTGCCTCCTCTGTTGTAGATTAATTGACCGTAAGTGTGTGGGTTTATTTCTGGGCTCTCTATTCTGTTCCATTGGTCTATATGTTTGTTTTTGTGCCAATATCATGCTGTTCTGATTACTGTAGTTTTGTAGTACTGTCTGAAGTCTGGTAAGGTTATGCCTCCAGCTTTGTTCTTTTTCCTCAGAAGTGCTTTGGCAATTCTGGGCCTTCTTTGATTCCATATAAATTTTAGGATGATTTGTTCTAGTTCTATGGGTATGGTGTCATGGGTATTTTGATAGGGATTGCATTAAATCTGTAGATTGCTTTGGGTAGTATGACCATTTTAACAATATTAATTCTTCCAGTCCAAGAGCATGAGATATCTTTCCATTTCTTTGAATCATCTTCAGTTTCCTTAATCAACATTTTATAATTTTCAGCAGATAATTTTTTTTTTTTTTTTTTTTTGCCGTACGCAGGCCTCTCACTGCTGTAGCCTCTCCCATCGCAGAGCACAGGCTCCGGACGCACAGGCTCAGCGGCCATGGCCCACGGGCCCAGCCGCTCCGCAGCACGTGGGATCCTCCCGGACCGGGGCACGAACCCGCGTCCCCTGCATCGGCAGGCAGACTCTCAACCACTGCGCCACCAGGGAAGCCCCAGCAGATAACTTTTATTATCACCTTGGTTAAATTTATTCCTAGGTATTTATTTTGACGTGATTTTAAACAAGATTTTTTTTTACTTTATCTTCCTGATATTTCCTTATTAGTGTAAAGAAATGCAGCAGATTTCTGTATATTAATCTTGTATCCTGCTGCCTTGCTGAATTCATTTATTAGTTCTAACAGTTTCTGTGTGGAGACTTTAGGGTTCTCTATACAGAGTATCATCTAATCTACAAATAGTGACAATTTTACCTCTTCCCTTCCAATTCGGATACCTTGTATTTCTTTTTCTTGTCTGGTTGCCATGACTAGGACTTCCAATACTATGCTGAATAGAAGTGGTGAGAGTGGGCATCCTTATCCTTTTCCTGAATTTAGCTGGAAGGCTTTCAGCTTTTCACTACTGAGTATTATGTTGGCTGTGGGTTTGTCGTAAATGGCTTTTATTATGTTGAGATATGTCCCCTCTATAACCACTTTGGTGAGAGTTTCTATCATGAATGGAATGTTGAATTTCGTCATATGCTTTTTCTGCATCTATTGAGATGACCATGTGGTTTCTGTCTTTCCTTGAGTTGATGTGGTGTATCACATGGATCGATTTGCGTATGTTGAACCATCCTTGCCACCCTGGAATGAATCCGACTTGATTATGTGTATGATCTTTTTTAATGTATTGTTGTATTTAGTTTGCTAATATTTTGTTGAGGATTTTTGCATCTATATTCATCAAAGATATTGGCCTGCAATTTTGTTTTTTTTGTAGTGTCTTTGTCTGGTTTTGGTGTCAGGGTGGTGGTGGCTTCCTAGAATGAATTTGGGAGTGTTCCCTCTTCCTTTCAATTTTTTTGGAATAGTTGAGAAGGATACCTATAATGAGTTCCTCCTTGTATATTTGGTAGAATTCCCAAGTGAAGCCATCTAGTCCTGGACTTTTGTTTGCAGGGAGGTTGTTTTTTGTTTTTGTTTTCGTTTTAATTACAGATTCTATTTCACTTCTAGTAATCAGTCTGTTCAAATTAGCTGTTTCTTCCTGACTCAGTTTTGGCAGGCTGTATGTTTCTAGAAACTTGTCCATGTCTTCTAGGTTGTGCAGTTCGTTGGCACGTAACTGTTCATAGTATTCTCTTACAATTCTTTGTATTTCTGTGGTCTCAGTTGTTATTTCTTCTCCTTCATTTCTTATCTTGTTTATTTGGGTCCTCCCTCTTTTCTTCTTGGTGAGCCTGCCTAGAGGTTTGTTGATCTTGTTTATCTTTTTAAAAAACCAGCTCTTGGTTTTATTGATCTTTTCTATTTTTTAATCTCTATTTTATTTATTTCCTCTCTGATCTTTATTATTTTCCTGAGTTGACTTTGCTACAGGAAGTGGCAACCGCTACCAACTTCTGTTTTCTATGTAAACCCCCAATTCCTCATATGCAGTAGATTCTAAAAATAGTTTGCTGTTCAAAGCAACCAAGCAGACTGGGCAATGTGTTCTCCTGCACAGGCAGGAACAGGAGCGGGAGCGTATACCAGCTGGCAGCTCGGAAACAGTGGCGATCCTGGCCTCTGTACCACATGTGTCCACGGCCCCCGTGTCCCTCAGCTGCCACGTGCATTTTACTCCGCTCTCAACATCTCATCTTTCCAACCCCTCGCTCAGGCAATCACGATAAGTTCCCCCACGAGGGGGCCTGCTCTTTACAGCCATGACTGTAATTATGATGGCCACGGAGAAGAAGGCACTTTGGGATGACAGTTGTCAATGGGGGAAGTGCCAACGCTTGAGAGGGCATTCTGGAACTGCTGGGGGGGGGGGTGCTGGGAAGTCACAGTGACTGGAGGAGGGGACTGATGGCATTTAGGGGCAGGGCGTGGTATGCCAACCATCCTGTACTCAGACAGGCCCACACAATGAGGAACTTCCCCATTGGCTACTCAGGCAGATAGAAAAACCACATTATAACTTTCAGACCTACAAATTCATTCCAACTCACTTATAAATTCAAAATACATTCTGAGTAGTTTTAACATACACTGAATATTCCAGGAATGCAATCTGCATGGAAGTCAAGGGAAGATCATACACGGCTTTGTTCAGAACCTTCCCAAGAGTTACTCTCAATATTCACATTCTGTCACTGCAATTTACTTTCATTTTATTTCTTTTTAATGTTACAGTTAAAACATTATATTGACCTGAAATTATGTGTGAAGGAAGATTGTACCACCTAGGAACTTCATTTCAGGTTAGTAATAAGGATGTTAAAAACTTGTTATAAAAAAGGGGCACTGGGTCTGACAGAGCTGCAAACCACAGTTTTAAAACTTCGGCGTGGGATGAGGGGGAATGAACCCCTCTACTGCACAGCCATGCTTGTTGAAACAGCCCAGGCACAGGTTCAGGGCACAGGTCTGGGGGCCAGTGCTTAAGCCACAAAATAAACAAGACACGTTATCAATTTTACTTGACGATTTGGAGGACATAAAGTTAAGGACTAAAGTTTAACTGGTTATTTAAAACACTATGTTTCCATCAAAATCAAATCAGATGAGTTACGGACTGTAAAATGATCACGGAATTTTATGATAGAACAGCAGCCTTCAAAGAAGCCTTTACGTCGCAAGGCCACTTTACGTCACTGCTTGTGAGGGGCTGGCTCGTGGGGGACCAGGTGGAAAAGCTACCTCTCGCGGCTGTGACTGTGGTGTTCTCAGCGGGGCCCTGAGTTTCCGAAGACAGAGACTGTCCAGAGAGGGGTCTCGAGACCAAGCTACCAGCGCTGGCTCTGTGGCTGACCCATTATGTGAACTTGGACAAACTGCACCACTTCTGAACACTAGCCCTCAATACCGGGGGTAAGGGGACCAGGTGACGTGATCTCTGGGTGCTCCCTTTGCCTCTGAAATGCTATGTCTCTACACTGGGGTGAATTCTTTGCACCCTGAGACTGTCCATAGAGTTCTCTTTCCCCATTTTGCTACTGGAAATCTCCTGACTTTGCTTCTCAGAAAAACATACCAGAATAACAAACAGTTTAATCAGGAACAAAATTATTCACGGTCCTTTATCGACAGCAGACTAATAACATTTACCTCTTCAAACTTCACAACACAATCCTAGGCTTAACAACGACCCACAAGCTGATCCATCGACCCACAACGATCCATCAAGCTGATGAATAAAAAGCGTGCACAGTACCTTCCATGCAAATAAATTCTCTTGTTAATACATTTAAAATGTTTTTCTGAGATCAGTGATGTTCACACTGCCTTCAACATATTGGAGTAAAAAGCAAGGGCGTGATGGCCACAAATAACCTTGTGTGTGACCGACAGGACCGATGGGTGACAGGTAAGAGCAGCCTGGCCTCCCCTGTGCAGCTCTCCAGGTGACAGGTTCCCTCCAGCCAATGCCTCTGGGCTCCATACCCTTCACTTCACCTGCTCCACTCAGGGTCTTCCTTGCAAACCCCACGCCTTTAAGGTGACACAAAACACTAACACTGTTCCTTCTCAGAATAAGGCTGGACCCTCCAGCAGCTCCACACTTTCCCACGTAGGCAGCACACAACTACTGACAGCCTTTCCTATGCTCAAGTGATTCTCCTGGAACCAGCTAGGAAAGAGCCAGAAGGCGTCATTTCCATCCTCAACAAGCTTGTCTGTCTGCATGGTGGTAGGAGCCGTACAGCACGCAGGAATGAGGTTGGCGCCCAGCAGCTCCCGGCATGGCTTGACACAAGTGACAGCTAAAAAGCTGGTACAGTATGAAAAACAGAAAGATGAAAATTTCTGCAGCTCTGTCATTTCTACTATGCCTCTCCTTACTTAGAAAAAATACAGTTCATTGAGTGTGCTTTTGTCTGAAAAACTACCAGAAATAGAAAGGAAACGTTAATCAAATGAAGACTTCTCAGTATGCACTCCGGAGCAAGGTCTTGTGTCCTAACAGGCTGCCTTAGTAAAAAGAAACCCTTCAGCCCTGATACTGGGGTTGTGAGGCCCCAGGGCTGCAAAAGAGAGCCTGACAAGAGCAATGATGCTCGCTGACTGCCCGCCGGACCCTGCCCGAGCATCGTGTATGGTGGTGACATCACCAGCACCAGCGCTGAACCAGCAGGGCTGGGTGTGAACTGGCCCCCACTGCCTGCTGGCTGTGTGGCCTTGGGAAAGTCCCCTGAACTTTCTGAGCCCGTTTTCTCTTTATGTGTAAGTGGAAATAACCAAACCACCGCTGAGGTTATGCAAGGGGGGAGGGAAGACTTCTACAGAAAACACTTAACAGGGCTGACATGGGAGGGGTTTGGGAGATGCTACCTACTGTTACTACCTACACAGTGTCTTCTATGACGACAGTGTGAATTCAGCTCACAGGAGGTTGAAAGCAGCAGGAGAAGACAAGCATGCTGAAGCACTCACCAGGAGAAAGAGTGCTGGGGAAATGCCAGAGGCGGCAGGGGGAGACGCCCCACCCGCAACAAAAGCCCACTCCTACTTCTCTTCCCACAGGAAGATTACACACCCACTGGCCAGAGATAATAAAACAGATGTCAGGATCAGAAATGATGTTGCTTTAGGGGCTTCCCTGGTGGCGCAGTGGTTGAGAGTCCGCCTGCCGATGCAGGGGACGCGGGTTCATGCCCCGGTCCGGGAAGATCCCACATGCCACAGAGCGGCTGGGCCCGTGAGCCATGGCCGCTGAGCCTGCGCGTCCGGAGCCTGTGCTCCGCCACGGGAGAGGCCACAGCAGTGAGAGGCCCGTGTACCGCAAAAAAAAAAAAAGAAAGAAAGAAAGAAAAGATGTTGCTTTGATAAGCTCTATTACACAAACATATAAATGAAACATTTTAGTTAAAACGAAAAGTAAATCTTCCTTATAGTCATTTAAACTACAACTAGAGTAGTTGTACTTTAGCGTCCAAACAAAACTATTTATATGGCTTTAAAGTTGTCAAGTTACAGTATTAAGGAGAAAACCACTTGAAACTCTGGCCCTCCCCCAAATGAATACATGAGGCGCAGAAAGGGGATTTTAGTGGTGGTATGCAGTCAAGCACATGGCAATTCTGCATCACTTAATCTTGGATGGAGTCAAAATAGTGCTTTGTTTAACTCAGAAGAAGTTCATTTACTTAATTTTATCTAGACTGTCTGAATAATGAAAGTTCTGGTAAATCCATTCCATGAAAATATGGAAATAAGCTGCTTTAAAACACACACACACACAGAGTAAAATTTGGGTGGCCCAGAGTAAAAGCAGTAAAGTAAATAAAAGTTCCTCTTCTCCCTGACCCACGTCTAACATATAGCGAGATGTCACAGGCTTATTGCCTTAACAGGTTAGCATTTCGAACCTTATGGCCAATGGGGCTCCAAGATTAAAACTTTTAAATATGATCAGATATTTCGGAAACACTGGCATATGAGTAACTAGTCATAAACATTTCCTTTCCATAAAGATGTTTAATAAATAAGTAAATAACTAAAGTCTGTGGGTTCCGGGAAAAACAACAACAACACATTTCCTTTGCTGAGTCACACAGCCTGATTTTTCAGGGATAAGAATTTCCTCTTGAACGCTGCCTTTTGAGGGGCAAACACACCGCACCAACTTGTGGCCTCATAATTCTGTAGAAACCAGATAAGAACCTCACTCTAATCAGGTAATACACCAATCAACTTTGCCTGAAAACACTTCAGCTGCTATAAATAACTCGATTTCCTGTGCTCACTGTAAGTGGCAGTTTAGACGGCACGGTTTACAAGAAGTTTGCTAAGGAGGCTTCCACTACTTTGATACTAGCTCAGGCTGAACAGAAACTAACCCTTAAAGAAAAAGGGAAGTTGAGTCTCCATCTTTGCCCTAGTGGGACACTCTTACTACTATGAGGAAAGAACTAACTTACTGTTTTTATATCTTAACTGTTTGGGAAAACGATTCGTCTAAAGCAAACCATGATTCCAATGCTCAAAGGTCTCCCGTTGAGCCCAGCAGGGTCGGCCCCCCAGCACTGTGTTCACCCACCCCCGTTCATGCACATGTCCCCTCGCCACCAGGACCTGGGGACCTGCGCACTGGTACCTACAGTAAGATGAGACTTGGGGGTTCACGTTCTACCCTGATAGCCTCTCTCAGAATGGGGCTGGTCGTCTGTGAGGACTTAGTGCTAATCAGTATGTGGAAAACTTCCAGAGGTGACACAACCCGGCAGGAACATGGGGAAGTTACAAAAGTTAAAGAAACATGGTTTCTACGCTGTCCTCTCCTGCAAGGAGCCTGGACTTCCTGCTCGGATCCTGCTTTTTTCTTTGCCCCATGAGATGGAGCTGGACAAGTCCATCTCCTCCTGCCAACCCCAGCTCTGGCCTCACACCCAGGTGGCCCCAGCCCTCCTCCTCCCCTGGTGACCCCTGTTCCCGGGACACAGGGTCTCTGGGCACAGAACACAAGCCAGCACAAGCCAATCTGAAATGCCCACCGTTCTCCCGCTGGAACACTACCGCCCAGGGTGGCTGCTGAGCGACTCCTTCTGACACACCCCACCCCACCCCACTGGTCCTTCAGCAACGGTTTCCTTTCCTTTTTTTTTTTTTGCGGTATGCGGGCCTCTCACTGTTGTGGCCTCTCCCGTTGCGGAGCACAGGCTCCGGACGCGCAGGCTCAGCGGCCATGGCTCACGGGCCCAGCCGCTCCGCGGCATGTGGGATCTTCCCAGACCCGGGCACGAACCCGCGTCCCCTGCATCGGCAGGCGGACTCTCAACCACTGCGCCACCAGGGAAGCCCAACGGTTTCCTTTTCAACCATTAACCTCAAAAAACAGTCCTACTCTAAAAAAGTTTTTGCTGCTATTTACTTGAGCAAGTTCACAATTGATTACTGAAAACCCCTAGGACCAAATGTGTTTCAGAATTCAACATTTTTGGATTTTAGAAAGGTAACAAGATGCATACACCATATATTCTGTAACAACCCAGAGTAACAGCCCTTAATCAAGAAACTTAACAGGGCTGCAGAGAAATGTACGAATATTCACACTGAGAAGAATAAAGACTGAAAATAGCCTCCCATCGGCCAAATGGGACCTGGGGACCTTGGCACAGATACCTACAATAAGATGAGACTTGGGGGCCTCGAAGAGCCTCCCATCACCGCCAAATGAATCCTGCTGACAACTTACAAAAAAGAGAAACAACTTCTGATTTTCAGAGCTTACTGGATCCTGGAACTCGGGGTAGGAGGTGGGCTGTGCCCACCGAGCACCTCCTCACTCGGCAGCTGTCCCCGTCTCTCCTGTCACCAGCTCCCAGCAGCATCTCTGTGAAGCACGCATCTCGACCAGATCCAGTCCCAGGGTTAAGTTAAGGGTTAATGAGAGCGTGCAGCCAGCGCCTTCGGGCGACAGGTGTTATTTCTACTCCTGCCTCTGACGGCCTGGCGCTCCCTTCCTCACATCCTGTTCTCCATGGTCACTCTTTTCTTCTCCTTGCCCAGCAGTTCATTCCTCTGAGCTCAGATCTTGCCCAGGATTAACATCAGCCTGTTCTTGCCATCTATGGTTTGCCTAGGCGGCTCCTCGGGAGCTTGGGCATCTCTCAGCGGCGTTCCCATCCTTCTTTCCTCCAAGGGCCCTTCCCTGATGGTGATTCAAGGATCTCTCTGTAGGTTCCCAAGTAGGTTAAGGGGTAGGAACCAGCTCCAAAGGCCTGGTCCAGGGGTGGAACATTATGTCAGGTCAGAGGAGCACACTAACGAGGACCTTAAAAATACCCACCCGCCTGTCCTCAGCAAGGAGTGTCATTTTCAAGCGTGTATTCATCAGAATCTATTTCTACACTCCTCTCTGGTGTTGACCGGGAAGCTCAGGGCAGGGCAGTCTTATTCATCTTGAATCCTCCACAAACACTCAGTAGGTGACTAATTCCTACCTGCTGAAGGAGTGATTATTTGGGGTTCACACTTTTATCAAGGTTCCACACAGGCCGGATAAAGTGGAAATCTAGGGTCTCTCTCCCTGTCTGCGGTACTAACTTAATGATGTGCTTCTTTTCCAAACTACGCCCTTTCACCTTTAAATATTCCCATTCATCATCAACCACAAGCCACATGAAAAGGGGTAGTTACTAACCTTCCCCACCTCACCCCCTGCCCGATTTTAACGCCAAACTACTCCCACATCCATGGTTCCAACGCTGGGTGCTGAGCCGGATAACTGCAAAATCCCCCAGAGGGAGGATCCCCTTCGGACCCGGTGACCCCAGGAGACCAGTCAAAGTGGATCTGGGGACTGGGGTCCTTGGGGGAACTAGAGAAACCGGGTGCAACGCATTGGTTCTAAGGTCCAGCGCAGGGTAAGTGCTCCAAGCCACCCAGCCACTGGGGGCGCCAGCCTCAGAGCGAGGGCACCGCCTCTGGGCACCAGTTCCTAGGTACTGTATTTTGTAAAACATCAAACTAGAAGCTCTGAGCGAAACTCTAGACCACGCGCAGGTCTCACACCTCGGCTGGATCCGCGGCCGAGTCTCGCAGCTGGGCAGAGCCCGTCAAAAGGCCGTAACTGCGGGCAGAGGGGACCAGACGAAGTTCCTTTCCGTCCTGCTGAGGGGCGTTGCCCAGGGAAATGTGCTTTCCAGAGCGCAAGGCGGGGGGGCAGTGCACACCGAGCCGCGAACTGAACCGAGAGCAGGCCACCACCCCCCGCCCATGCTCGCGTGGGGACGTTCGTTTAAGGGGGTCCCCGGCCAGGCGAGGCAGCCCCACACCTCCCCGGGCACAGATGATTGGGGCGGAAGGTGCCGCCTGCCCTTGGCTCCTAGAACATCAATAAGGACCAAACACTGGCAATCAGAACCAAAAGTTTCGAAAATGTGTTTTCTTCTTACCAGTCTCTGAGCTTCTGGGCTCAGACAGTCAATTTCCTGGTTCTGCGCGGCCGCAGGGTTGGTCATCCTGCCGGCTGCAGGTCCACCTTCTCACACAGCAGGGAAAGGGAGCCAACGCCCGGCTCCCCGGATCCGCGAGCGGGCCGGCTCTCAGCGCAGCCACATGCCGAGAACGGCGGGGCTACTGCCCAGAGACAAATCCGCGCGTCGGGACGGGAACCTCGCCCTTCCCAAGGCGGGGTCGCGCCTCCGCGGTTCCGGGGCTGGAGTGCGGCCGAAGGGGCGGGGCGCAGGTGGCGGAGCCCGGGAGCCCGCGGGCCTGGGGTGGCGGCACCCGGGAGAAGAGCAGTTGGGGCCGCCCCCAGCCCTCCTCCCACAAGCGTCCCGCCCGCGCTCCACCACGCACCCCGCCCGGCCCGTTCTCAGCGAGCGCTCCTCCCCGCGCCCCAGCGGCGCGGTTATTAATCATCACCCAGCCCTCCTCCGCCCCCCACCCGAAAGGCGGTGGGAAAAAAAGACCGTAGCCGGCCGCGCCCACAGCCCCCGTCGGCCGCCCACCCACCCGCCGAGAGAGGGCGAGCTGAGAGGCCTCGGAAGACCGGGGAGAAGTGGGGAGGCGCCCGCGCGTGGCCTGGGTCGCCCCGGGGAGGAGCCTGCGCGGGGGAGGGTTCTGCGCGAGGGGCGGGGTCCTCTGGTGGAGGAGCCAGAGCGGGGCGGGGCCCCCGGGGCGGGGCCCGCGCGGGGGTGGGGCGGATTGCCCCTCAGACCCCGCCCCCGGCCCCCTCGCCGTCGGTGCTGCGCTCCCGCCCCAAGGTGTTCTCCAAATTCAGGCCGAAGTGAGCTTCTGCGGACGCGATTACCTCGCCGAATCCCGCAGCACCTGCTGGTCGGGGTACCCAGCTAACGCGTCACACGGAGAAAGGGCCGGCTTCCAGGGCGACCACACCGCGCGGCCCGCGGGGGTAAGAGCAAGCATCCGAGGGCCGGTGCGGCCCCGCCTGCCTCCCCCTCCGCAATAGGCGGCAGAAGAACGCGGTTTGGCGCGGATGCGGCGTCTCAGAGCCGGGGGGCTGCACCGGCCAGGGATCCGGCGGGAGGTCGTGCGGGGCAGGGGCCGATCCGAGGTCCCCGCCGGGCGCCGCGCGGGGAGGGCGTGGAGAGGAGCGTCCAGCGGCGGGACGGGGCCCCGGCCGCCCAGCACGCGCCTCCTCCAGCCGCAGAACTCGCGTCGCTCGTTCTTTAGCAGTTCTACATGCAAAGCAACGAAACGTCTCCTGACCTCGCCAGGCCGAAGCAGAAGCGACGGGCAGGAAGCGACGCAGATTTTCATCGGAATGCCAACCTGCCCCGGCCCAGCCCGCTGCCTGTGGCGCCTGGAAGCTTTCCGCGCCCCGCCCCGCCTCCTACCCTGCGTCCAGGCCGTGCCGGGCCCTTCCTGCCCATACCCTGCGGGCACGTTTTCGGAGGCCGTTCGCAGAAAGACCACCTCCCCGCCCCTTATTCTCTGCAAAGGCGGCTCCAGCGAAATCCTCGACAGACCGCAAATATACATTTAAATGTTACAGTCCCCCAGTTCCCCACTCTGCCCCACTCACCTCCTCCTCGGTAACACGTTAGCGCAAGGCCCGTGTGCACTCGCCTTCCCGCTCTGGCTTCAGGGCAGGGGGCTCTGGAAGGAAGGGTGTATGTGTCGAGGGGCGTAGCGGGGTGGGGAACAGAGAAGGTTCTGAGGGACCGAGGTCCTAACCTAGGAGAGAGTAGGGACAGCAGAAAAGCAAGGCCGAGTAAAGACCCAAAGTGGCCTCTGCGGGAGAAACAGCAGGTTTCCACTTTGATGAGCGGGAACACAGCGCCAGGCCTCGATGGATAGCAGCGTTAGGTTGGCAAGAATAATTTTCAAAGATTGAAATGCGTACCTTTAATACCTTGTTTTCTTGCTATAACACTTTTAAAATACGTCAGTGCATTACAGTTCTTGATTCTATAGAGTTAAACTAGTTGGCAAAAATAATTTTAAGCTGTTCTACATAAACAAGTACGGGACTTAGGGAATCTATGGTGGAAAGCAAAGATGATTTTAGTTAAGAGCTCCACAGATGAGAATGATAGCCAGTTAATAAAACCGCCTTCTGGGAGTCTTCAGTTTGAATATTCTGATCTAGATAAGCAAATTCTAGAGCTTCTTGCCACCTGGAACCTTATGACCACATCTCCCTGAGCAGGGCACAGGGAACAGGCTTCTTTTGTCCTGACTGTCACAGGGCAATGCCTGTAGACACCTGCACCCTCCCCAGCTCCCAGGTGGCCGTCCAATGGCTACTTACCAGTTTTGTGAAAACCGCATAGGGAAGGGGTTAGGTGGCTCTGGAATTAAACCATCTGTCTCAGTTCTTGCCTCTGCCACTTACTGTGGGATCATGACTAAGTTATGGAGGCCCTGTGTCTCGAGTCTCATCTGAAACGTGACAGTGATAATGAAAGCGCCCAGGGCGGAGGGGAGGACCCCCACTGAGCACAGTCAGGGGAGCCGCCTTGCTGCCCCTCAGCCCGCTCTCTTCTCCTGGCCTCCAGGCGCCCAGGCCTTCCTGCCCTTCTCTGCAGCAGGAAGGAAGCTGGGCAACAACAGTTTAAATGGCTGAGAACCGGGAGAGATTGTGGGTAGCCCCGGAGAAGACAACAAACCCACAGCCTCCACGAAAGCTGTGAGAGGGCCTGGCTGCAGGGCACTATCGTGGAGGGAGAAGCAACTGGTTGACCAGTTTTATTCCCAGGAACAAACTAACAATACCAACAATAAAATAATGATAGTAAAGGCACAAGAGATTTCTGATTCTACTAAGCAGTAGCAAATTAGAGAAAACTGCTTTGCTAACATCCTTCTAGATGACAGGCCTCTATGTTCTGACATGTGTTCCAGCCCAGCCATACCGTGAAGATGGCTCAGACCCGTCCCAGCTGTAGGGAAATGTCAGTCTGTATTTTAAGTGGTGCTGAATTCACACTTCTTGGTGTTACTTAGACCCCGGGGCCCCAGAACAAAGTGTAGAGGGTCTAGTTGCCTTCTGTTCATTTTGACATAAGTAGCTCTCTAGTGAAAAGGGCCCCTTAGGAAGCCCCTTCCCAGGCAGTCTCCATCCCCCCCCCCCTTTTTTTTTTTATGCGGTACGCGGGCCTCTCACTGTTGTGGCCTCTCCCGTTGCGGAGCACAGGCTCCGGACGCGCAGGCTCAGCGGCCATGGCTCACGGGCCCAGCCGCTCCGCGGCATGTGGGATCTTCCCGGACCGGGGCACGAACCCGTGTCCCCTGCATCGGCAGGCAGACTCTCAACCACTGTGCCACCAGGGAGGCCCCCAGACATAACTTTTATATGCTCTGGGATGCCGTAAAACTCGTGTGACTCCCTTTATTGTGATAAGCACTTTACTGCGGTGGACTGGAGCCGAGCCCACAATGTCTCCGAGGTGTGCCTGTGTAACATGCTTTGTAAACCGAAAGGTGCCGTGCAAATCTGGGTAATCCCTTCATGAACCAGCTTTATAATATGAAGTGGTTTTTATATTAGTCAGAAGGATCCATATAAGGTTACAACATACATGTAAGCTCACTGTTTGTAGAAGCAACACAGAGATGTTTATGCCGCTGTAATCAGTATGGCTGGGAATTCACGTTCATGCAAAACAGCTGTTATGGCTGGGATTTGGAAACCGGTTTTGTGTGGGTTATTCACTAGGGGTGCAGCCAGGAACCACTGTGCCCTCCCCTGCCCGCTCTCTACCTTGTGCTACATCCTGGAAGGGTTTGTCTCCGTTGCTCTAGCACTCAGCACTGACCACAGCAGGAGGCAAAGCTGGTGAACCCAGAAGCAGCCCAGCACCACGAAGACCAGTAAACCATGTTTGGGTGCAACCCCAAAGTGGTTAAATGTTGTGGCATTTGCTGGTTAGCTATGAGTCTGAGGTTCCCAGAGCACCATTAGATCATTCTACTTACCCTCTGTTCTCTTCTAGGGGCTCCCTTAAGAAATTAAGTGCCTGCGTGTAACCTTATTGCACGTCAGAGAACTGCTTCTGAGATTTTCGACATTACACTTCTGTTGAGGGGGCTCAGAGCACCACAACCATCGTGGCTTTTAGGGATGCCCGAGACAGAAGCTGCCACAAAACCTAAGGTGCCTCTCAGGACAGAGTCCCTGGGTTTAAACGGTGACTAGGTGCTTGCAGGTCAGTGGCTGCCCAGCAGCTTGGAAGGGGCTGGAAATAGAGTCCACCTGCTAGAAGTGGGATCTTGACCTAAAGAAGGGAAAACTGAACCTGTCATTGACCTCACAGCTCTTTATATAAAGACCCTGGGCCCACACTGGTGCAGTCTGAGCCTTCAGCAAGCCATCATCTTTTTGCTGGAGGAGGGTCCCGCCTCTGTGCTGGTGGCTGCTGACTGATCAGGGTGGTGGGTGTTGAAGGCTAGGGCGGCGGCAGTGATTTCCTAAAATAAGACAATGAAGTTCGCTGCATCGAGTGACTCTCGCTCTCACGAACGATTTCTCTGTAGCACGCAATGCTGTTTGATAACATTTTACCCCCAGTAGCACTTCTTTCAAAATTTGGAGTCCTTCCTCTCAAACCCTGCCACTGCTTTATCAACTCAGTTGATGAAATATTCTAACTCCTTTGTTGACATTTCAACAATCTTCACAGCATCTTCACAGGAGCAGATGCCATCTCAGGAAACCACTTTCATAGCAAATCCACAAGAAGCAAAATCCCTCAGTCATCAGCTCTATCATGAGATGGCAGCAGTTCGGTCCCATCTTCAGGCCCCACTTCTGATTCCAGCTCTCCTGCTGCTCCCACCACATCTGCAGCCCTTCCTCCACTGAAGACTTGAGCCCCTCAAAGTCACCCATGAGGGCTGGAATCAACTTCTCCCCAACTTCTGTTAATGCTGATATTGTGACCTCTTCTGGTGAATCACAAATGTTCTTAATGGTGTGTAGAAGGTGCCCAGACCCATCAGAGGAATCACTGTCTATGGCATCTATAGCCTTAGGAAACATATTTATTAAATACAAGGTTGCTACAAACATTCTATTTGTAAAACAACACAGTATCTTTGAAACACAATAAAGTGAAGTACGATAAAACGAGGTCTAGGCAGGTGTACACACACGGAGGCCCACAAAGGTTGCATAACTCGTCCACAGATGCACACTGGCAGAGTGAAGTCAGGTTTTTAACCCAAGTCCCTGCTAAAAGTCCAAGCCCTTAGCATCCGGTGCACTGCCTGACACAGAGGTGCTCCCTCCCCCAGCCACCCAGGGATCCTCACTGGGAACAGACAGTCACCAGACAGGCTGTCTCCCTGGGCTGAACCTGGACCAATAACCCCATCTCCTGCTCCAAGGGTGTTGGCAAAGCAGTGCGCGTACCCAGGTCTAGGCCGTAGCTCGCTCTCCTGGTATGACCCAGGGCACTGGTAGGAACATCAGATGAGGGAGCCAGTCCCCGCCTGCCATTCACAGAGAAAACTGTACCCCACAGTCAGCAGGCCCAGATCAGGCCCACGGTGAACTTGACACTCGGGCCTGGGTCTTGCCTGCCTCCAGTGGACAGAAATATTGGGGGCAAGAGTGGCTAGAAAGCAAGAGAGCTGGTTTCTAGCATACAGACAGCTCCTGCTTGCTGAGCACCCGCCCTGTGCTGGGTGTCCTACAGCCACATACTTCATACTCACCGCTGCCTGTGACTGAGTCCTCACTGTCCCCAGAGACTCTGAGTGGGCTCTTCCAAAATGGGAGCAGGGGCTTCCCTGGTGGCGCAGTGGTTGAGAGTCTGCCTGCCGATGCAGGGGACGTGGGTTCATGCCCCGGTCCGGGAAGATCCCACGTGCTGCGGAGCGGCTGGGCCCGTGAGCCATGGCCGCTGAGCCTGCGCATCCAGAGCCTGTGCTCCGCAACAGGAGAGGCCACAGCAGTGAGAGGCCCGCGTACCGCAAAAAAAAAAAAAAAAAGGGAGCAGATGCTCACCTCACAGATGGATGGATGGATGGATGGATGATTCTCCCAGGAAAATGGAGGACTTTGATAGTTTATCATTAACTCTCATTGATCTTAAGTATGTTATATTTTTGGTAGCAACTGAGAATAGAAACTCTCTTTTTAAAACGGCATGACTTTTGGATTTTTTTTTTGCATAACTACCTGGCACGCAGCAATTCACCACTTTTTTTTCATTTAGTATATATTTAGTATAAATTTTGAAAATCCCTTTGGATTTTCTAAGGAAGGTGATGAGCTTGAGTTTTGGTTGCACTGAACTTGAAGTGGGGCAGAAAGCCTTGAGGAAGGTGTCCAGCAGGCACTTTGGCACCAGAAGTATGAACCGGTTTAAGGTGGTGATAAAAATGGTAGCATGCATATAATAGAAAAGAGGCTGAAGGAAGGAATCTGGGGGCTCCTACATTTAACAAATAAGAGAGTGTCAAGAACAAGCCAAGACAGACGACGGGTCGTTAGGGAAACAGAAAATCAGAGGCGCCTTCTGGAAGCCACTATTCAGAAGGCTGGCGTGAATACTGGTGTTAAGGTAGATGGAGTGGAGAGGCCAGGGTCAAGGAAGCCTTTAATTTGCAACTAGAAAAACACCGGCTATTGTATCCTCTTATTGAAATTCTACATTTAAGCATTTTCAACGGTTCATGCACACAAAATAAATGGCACGTTACAGCCTCGGAGGAAGACAGAATCAAGAAGGTTTTGGGTGGGGAGAGATTTGTTCACGCGTCCGTCTGTTTTTAAGGATGGAAGAGACTTGAGGCAGTTTGGAGGCTGGAAAGTGGGAGTTAACGGAGATCG
Organism: Aethalodelphis obliquidens; assembly: GCF_003676395.1. NCBI lineage: Eukaryota > Metazoa > Chordata > Mammalia > Artiodactyla > Delphinidae > Aethalodelphis > Aethalodelphis obliquidens. The sequence goes on from NW_020837946.1 coordinate 3,106,864, forward strand.
AGCTAAAACAGGGTGGGCGTGTGGGAGACTGTTGACTAGGGGACAGTGGTGAGGGCATTTCTGGACTTTCAGGATTTGGCCTGATTCTGAGCTAAATGGGGATGAGAAAACCAAAGTGGCCAGGAGAGGACAGATAACAAGAAGCACAGTCCTGGTGCAGAGACTGTGGACACAGAACTGAGGGACGACGAAGGTTGGGAGGAGCAGAGACTGAAGGACCCACCAGACAGCCGCCTCTGGTACAGCCAGGGTGATGCTATTTTCAGTACCTGAACCCAGAGCCCTTCCACGGAGCTCCAGGAGGCCCAATAATGCTGCCGCAGGGTAAAATCTGTCCACATTTAAAATAATTTCTGACTTATTTTACTCTGGAATTAAGTTCATCTCCAAAAGCGTCCAGCAATAAGTCCACAGCAATCTTGGAGGGGGGAGGGATGTAGCCATTTTTTCAATCCATTCCTCAGAACTGTTGACCCTTAAGACCAGACCAGATGATCACAGAACCCCCCACCACCACCACCATATATTGTGTCCAAGGAAATGGCCACAAACACCTCCAATAAAGCACCTCTTAGGAAAACCAGTCCTGTTTTTCATGAACACAACACACTGCAAATACCACCCAATTATTTTCTAAAAATATTGAGAACAAAACAACTCAAATCCATTACATATTTCTCAATCACATAGGAAAAGACTTGGAAAAGTCCCTGTAAGTCAACCCTAATGCAAAGAAAAAATATCTATATATGTACTCAGAATAGTCCATTTAAGAAACTTTTGATCAGAATTGATAGTAAAATAAGGAAAATAGGCTTTACTTTCAACAACTGTATTCACTAGCTAACAGAACACCCCACTGCTAAGAAATACACGAAATGCTTCAAAATATATTTAGGAACATAAAATGATGGTAAAAAAACAGAAGCAAAATTTCTTCTAGATTCTCACCGATTTGTTTGGCTCCCGTCTCAGTAATCTTGCCTATGAGTTTAACATTCTAGGAGAGATAGAATGTGCCTAACAATCAGAGCCATGAAACAAGTCTCTACCCTGCTGGCTGAAAACTCCAGAAATCCATCAGGCCACAAAGGTGACAGACAAATGTCAGTCACAGAAAGGAAGTGTGGGGCACACAGGAGTTTATAATCTAAATTTAAACAGTACCCATAGCAAACAGGGAAAGTTAAGGGCACACAGGGTGAATTCAAAGGTTTAAAATCCAGGCACTCCCACTAAACAGCTTGACTTGAAGACAACCTGACTTCAGGACAGACAGAAATGTCAGAAGTAAGCAACCTTCCAACCTAAGGTACAGAAATTTCTAAAAGAGCACCCTAAAATAATCCTTCTAAGAAAATGAAGTTTCCTAAAGGAAAATAAAGACTGGAACACACTTTAGCACAGCACTAAACACACGTGCCCACACCCTAAAATAAGGGTTTTCCCCTCTGCATTTTAGCCCCTGAAACAAAGGGCAAAGAGAAGTCATCAACTGTTAGCCTCCAGGAAAGTACCAGATTATGGGCACCTTTTTTATCATCTATCCGTATGAACCAGGTATCTCTCCAGCGGACTTAACATAGAACATAAAAGCCTCACCTTTGCAAAATGAAGATTTTAGATGAAGTTTAAGGAAGAGCGAAGAACAGCCATCTGGAGAGACATGTTTAGCGTGAGAGTGGAAATTCTGGAAAAGCAGGAGATCAAATAGCCACTCCTGAGCACGTCACCTCTGAGTGCCAGCCGAGAGGTCAATTAAAGGCACCTTTATACCTGCCACCTCACTGGGCAGCTTCGACCCGCCTACCTTCATGGAAGGGCGTGGTTCCCTAAGCCCATTGTAGATTTTCCAAACGCCTCTTCTGACCCGTGGGTTTGACTTTAGTTACTCAGATTACACTGAAGCCCCTTCCTCTTATCCCCACTCCTGCTGAGGCGTTTGTATTAAATATGGGGTGAGACTTTATGAGGAAACTCTAATATAACTATAGAGCAGGGTTTCTTAATAGCGGCACTATTGACATTTTGGGTGAAATAATTCTTTGCTGGGGTGCTGTCCTGGGCATCAGAGGGTGACTGGCAGCATCCCTGGCCTCCACCCACTAGATGCCAGTAACGCTCTGCACCCTACCTGGATGACCAAAGGTGTCTCCAGACGTGGCCACATGTCCTCTGGGAGGGAAAGAGAACCCTGTTGAGAACCCCTGATCTAGGGTTTCAGCCTCCATCCAAGGCACTCACACTGTAGAAGGACACTGACTTATCAACTTACACAGACAAGTCACCTCAACAAATACACAGCTCAACATGCACAGAAATAATGATCAAGACAGAAATATTTCAACACGGGCTTTCCTGGTGGCACAGTGGTTGAGAGTCCGCCTGCCGATGCAGGGGACAAGGGTTCGTGCCCCGGTCCGGGAAGATCCCACGTGCCGCGGAGCGGCTGGGCCCGTGAGCCATGGCCGCTGAGCCTGCGCGTCCGGAGCCTGTGCTCCGCAACGGGAGAGGCCACAACAGTGAGAGGCCCGCGTACTGCAAAAAAAAAAAAAAAAAAAAGAATTTCAACACGTTCTCTAATGTACGTAGCCCTCTTTTTTTTTCAAGTAAGAACTCAAAAGCAGAGCTGGCGCTGTAGTCAGGAAGGAAGTCAGCACCAGACCCTGAAAGGTAGGAAGTGGGAGCCACAGGGTGGGAAGTTTGAGGTTTCAGATGTACAGTCATGCCAAGACCAAGGGTGTAATGGCGGAGGTGGGCTGGAAGGAAGAACGTTGTAAGTGAGAAGGTCGAAGAACTGAGTTCTGCCTCCTGACCCTTTGGGAAGAGGCCCAATCAAAAAGGGGCAAATGATGGAGCGCAAAGCCAGAGCCGGGGCGCGAGCAGCCGGCACAGTCAGCACAGCACAAGAGTCCTCAAACCTCCAAAGCAGAGGTTTGGGAGAAAAGCTGGTTGGAATCCCTGCTCTGTCGCTTACTAGGTTGTAGTTTCCGGCAACTCCTGTGACCTCTTCAGCTTCCCACGTGACACAGGAGAGACGCAGCCACCAGGCAGGTGGCAGATAAACGGTGGGACCCCAGGCTGGCACCTGCCACACACTCTGCCTGTTATTCTAAAGAACGCAGATTAGTTTTCCTGCAGATAAGAGACTCTGGAATTACAATTTACGTACAGGTTTAGAAAAGCCGTAGGTGGAGTCCCGAGTCACTTAATTGGCTCGGATTAGGTTTAAGGCTTCAGTGTCAGCATTTTTGAGCACGTGGAGCTTTGCTCTCTTTCTGGAACCTCCCCTCCTCCAAGCCCCGAATTTTGGGCTTATTGATCTCCCCAGAGCCAAGCTTTTGGCATCGTTGGTCCTTAGACAAGTGTATTGTGAATACAACCCTGTACAAATGTACGAATGTAGACAAAGACTGGAAGGAAACGCGGTAAACAAAAGAGCTTGCTCTATTTAAGTGGTGGATTCGTGGGAATTTTATTGCTTTTCAGAATACCCTTAGATATTGTTTGAATGCTCTTTTTTTATATAATAGTTTAAGGAACTTGAACTTTATTCAGGAGGCAGTAAAGGACCCACTGAAAGTGTTTGAACAGGGAAGTAGGATTTTGTTTGAACAAAGAACCTGTAGGCTACAAAAAAGTTAAAAATCACCCTCATTATTCTTTTGCAAGAATTTCTTGGCTCGTCTCACTGTTTATGCTTCCAAGTTAGCTTTTAACTTTAAGCCAACCTTGTCCCCTAAACTGGGATTTTATTTGAATTACGTTATACTTATAAATTATTTGGGATGGATTCACATCTTTTTAATACCGAGTCTTCTAATTCAGAAACAAGGTATCTCTCTCTCCACTTTTTAATCTATGTCCTTCAGTATATTGTTATACCTTCCTTCATATAGGTCCTACATATTTCTTTATTCCTAAATGCTCTTTTGAATGGGATCTTATCTTCTTGCCGTTATTTTAAGAAATTATTGTGGCATATGGATTTTTTTTTTGGAAGTAGGGAAACTTGTTCCCTGAACATATTCTTTTAATTAATTAATATTACCTTTTTATTTTATATTGGAGTATAGTTGATTAACAATGTTGCGTTAGTTTCAGGTGTACAGCAAAGTGATTCAGTTATACATATACCTGTATCTATTCGTTTTCAAATTCTTTTCCCATTTAGGTTGCTACATAATATTGAGCAGAGTTCCCTGTGCTATACAGTAGGTCCTTGTTGGTTATCCATTTTAAATATAGCCATGTGCACATGTCAATTCCAAACTCCCTAACTATCCGTTTCCCTCACCCTTCCCCCCTGCAATGGATTTTTGTTTATATCATCACAAATCATTTCATTGAACTCTCAGTTTTAGACTGATTTTTTTGGATTAGCTATGTACAAATCTGCAAGTAGTTACAGAAAGTATAACTACTTTTCAGTAGTTTTATTGCCGATTTCTTTATCCTGTCTGAACATCAGAACTCCCATCATTATAGTGTTACACTGGCCCTGGTCTGCCATCTCTTCTTAAATCGGATACTCTGCAATTAGCGAAGTAGTAAGGACTCAGCAGCTTTGTGGGTTTGTGCTTGCACTGTAATAATACAGGACAGGACACCAGCCTTATTGGCATTTAAACAGCATTAAAGCTGCCTATACAGTGAACAGAGAATTTGTTGTCAGTCACCTGATAAAGCCCCTGAAAGGAAAGAAATTATAAGTCTCAGAACAAGACACTCTTGCCCAAAGGCCACAATCTAATTTTGACCAATAAAAGATAAACAGGCAAAGCGACTTGAAGAAAGATTAGTACTGAAGTCAGTGAAAAGTTTATTCTTGTGAGTGTTACCACACAATTGTTTTCTGCAGGGAGAGGCCCTGTGGAGGGATGACACTCAGATTCTAGGGCCAACGCTGCGTGGGCAGGAAGCCGCACCCCTGCCTAGAACTTGCTGTTGGTCTCGGGCCAGTTAACCTCTCTCTACGCCTCGGTTTCCTCATCTGTCAAATAGGAGTAACAATGGCACCTAGTTCATACCATTTATAAGGATTAAATGAGTGATTATTCCTAATCAGTATTTAAATAAATAAAATGCTGGCTGTGAGCATAGCGCTTGGTTTACAAAATGAACAATGTTACAAAGTACTTCAAGGCACATTTCACCTGAATCTAATGTAACCAGTCACCATTTACAAAGGGATGTGGGAATTAACTTTCGTCCCAGACCAAGGGCCCCTCCCTCTTGCCTTCCGGCCCCACCCCACTGTGGCTTCTATCTCAGCCTGCATCTCTGCAGCCCGGAACCCACAGCCTGCAGGGCACACCCTGGTGCAGGGGAAATATATAAGCTTGTTAAGCCCATGGAACTGGAAGACTAACTGGAATTCTAAGTCGTGAGGCTCTAGTAGGAGCAACCATTATTACTTTTCTAGAACAAGTGGCCTGAACTTTGGGACAGTTATTGTCTTTCAGGCACCCAGTCACTTCCTAGTTGAACGTTCTGCTCCGGATGGCTGGACTTGACTGTGTCTGCAAAGAATGGTATTAGGCAATAGAAGCCCAGGAACTTCTCTTTTTGGGCAAAGAGACTCTCTTATGGTACAATTTTTGAAAAAGAAGAAATTGTTCCACAGTGAAGCAACTAGGAGTTTTGAATAAAAATATTCAAAGTTTTCACTTCTAATATTCTACGGTTATTTAAAATACATTTAAAATAAAATGTAGTAGAACTATCTCTATCTTTCAGCGTGGAAAGAGGCTGGAAGGAGGCAAAGGGGAGTAGGCAGTGAAGAACGGGAGAAAGCAGGGAGACACAGACACACTTGGGAGAGGGTCGGACGCCAGCGGCTGCCTCTTGGTGGTCACCGGCAAGCATTCCCGAGGGGCCTGCGCTAAAGGTTTCATGTTGGCTTAATAATGTCAGACAACCTGAGGGTCCACTGAATGGATAAATACGTGTGGTGTATCCATACAATGGAATATTACTGGGCCTTAAAAAAGGAAATTCCGATACATGCTTCAATGTGGATGAAGCCTTGAAAACATTATGCAAAGTGAAATACGCCAGATGCAGAAGGACAAATATTGTATGATTTCACTCACGGGAGATACGTAGAATGGTCAAATTTACACAGAAAGTAGAAGGTGGTTGCCAGGGGCTGGAGGGGACATAGGAATGAGATTTAGTGTTCAATGGATACGGTTCCATCTGGGAAGATGAGAAGAGCTCTGGAGACGGATGGTGGTGACGGTTGCACAACAGTGTGAATGTACTTAATCCTACTGAATTGTACTCTTAAAAATAGTTAAGATGAAAAAAAATAGTTAAGATGGTGAAATTTATGTTATGTGTATTTTACCACAATAAAAAATAATTTATGGTAAAAGTTTTACACTGCAAGAAAGTGGCCAAATCGACCTTGGGATACCCACTTTATGGCATCCCTCTGGCTATAAACATGATGTCTGTGATGAGTATGTAATAGGATGCAAAATGCTTATGACAATGTTGAGTGCACACACACTCAGTACACACACACACACACCAATAACATCTATGAAAAAATAAACAACAAAGACCTTAAGGAAATAAATCAAAATAGAGCCATGGTTGTCTTTATGTTATAATGCTTTTTGTTTCCTTCTATTTTCCAATGGTTATTTTGTTACGCATGTACTACTTTTAAAGGGGGAAAATAACACAGAATTTCATTTTTCTCTGTAACTTTATTTGAAAAGAAAAGAAGAATGAAAAACCTTTATGCCTTTTGTTCCTAGACACTTTTAAACCTAAAAGGAAACTGAAATTAATTAGGCTGTCCACCACTTTCACTTCTTTCCTATTTTTGTACCATGGATGCCCCTGGCAGGCTGGTGAAGCCTGTGGCCATTCTCAGAATGGTATTTTTTTTAATTAATTAATTTTTGGCTGCGTTGGGTCTTCGTTGCTGCACGTGGGCGTTCTCTAGTTGTGGCAAGTGGGGGCTACTCATCTTTGTGGTGCGCGGGCTTCTCACTGCGGTGGCTTCTCTTGTTGCGGAGCCTGGGCTCTAAGCAGGTGGGCTCAGTAGTTGTGGCACGCAGGCTCTGTAGTTGTGGCGCACAGGCTTAGTTGCTCCGTGGCACTTGGGATCTTCCCGGACCAGGGCTCAAACCCACATCCCCTGCATTGGCAGGCAGATTCCCAACCACTGAGCCACCAGGGAAGTCCCAGAATGGTATTTTTAAGTGCTTAAAACAAAGTGTATAGGGTTACAAAGGAAAGTGATTATTCTGAAATATATTATCAAAATATATTTTTAAATTGTGATATATCGTATCAATCACAGTCCAGAGAGGAAAACAGGAAATGACACCAGTTCTATTAATAGGAGCAATTCAATACAGATGTTGGATGCCTGAGACGGCAAAGGGGACTCGGGTAACACAGAGGTAATACTTTGTGGAACAGCTAGGGCTGGGGGAACAAAGGGCTCGGTTAGCGTACCCTGAAGTCTCGGAAGGCACTGTGCTCCGGAATCTACTACGGGGCTCCATGACGGTAGTTTCTGGGAGCATGAAAAATACTAGAAACGGAACCGACGGCGGCTGCCTGGGTGGAGGCCGTTGCTGGGGTGATGCTCACAGAAACAGGAGGCAGACAGGGAGGAGTGGTCCTGTCTCCTTCCTTGGCCTCACAGCTGCCCTCTAGGGCCTGGGCAGAGCCCGGGGAGACGAGGTGTGTAGGGCTCCAGCCCCAGCATCACAGGGCTGGGAAGAAGCCGGGTTTGGAGCAGAGAGGCAACAGTTTAATAACCAGCCCCAATACGAGCTTCTTTCTTCGTGTACTGAGTGACAAGAGCTCATATCCACCATAATATCGACACAGCTGTCTGCAGCCACCGAAAACGGACATAAACATAGTTGGTCCTTGGTGATGAAATCACACACACTTCTAAAGTTTTGGGGCTACATTCATAATTGGAGGTAACGCTGCTCTTTTTTTCTGATCCAATTTCAGGGATCCTTTGAAACCTAAACAAAGACCCCTGGAGGATGATTGGACCCAAAGTTAAGCATCCTTCTGGGTGTTTCAAGATGTCGAATACAGTTCTTTTTCTTCCTTAATTTTTGCTTAAAAAAGTCACATGACTGATCACATGATCACATGACTGATCACCAATACCAGGTTTCTTTTTATGTTTTGAAAGGGAAAATAATACCACCCCAAATTCATGCCCTGGTGCGTCTCTCTAACTGATATTATCAACCATCCTGCAAATAGTAAACAGTAATTTTTGCATTTTATCGATCATATTGCCTATTTCTGAATGCCACAGAAAATAAAGTAGACACACAACCGTGCTTACATCCTCAACCACTCTCCTGGGGGACATGGATTCCTGGGTGGTCTTCAGAGTTCTTTCCTGTAAGGTCCCCTCTCAGCCCCACCACTTTGACTGTGACCCAGATGTCCCCCAACACCAGGTCTCTATTTCTTTTCTCTTGACTTATCCAAGTTTCAGCCCACCTGCCAGGTGGACATCTCTACCCGGAGGTCCCAAAGTCACCTCAAGCTCGAGACGTATTCAGAACGGAACTTGTGTCGCCTCCAAGGGTCTTTCCTCCGCATTTCCTCCTCCGAGAGGGCACTACCAGCCACTGCCTCCCAAGAAGGCTTTCTCTAATGTGTCTGGGCTTCAGTTCCCTCATCAGTGAAGGAGAGGCAGTAACAGTCACAACCTCCTGGGCTGTTGTAAGGACTAAATGTGCTGCCAGGTCTTGACATCAGTAAACGCCCGCCCCTGCGAGGTTGGTGCTCTCCCCCCTCCGCCGGAGGTGCATCGCCGAGTCGGCTTCCTCTCCTAATGTCACTTCAACGTGCCCCCAGAGCCACCGCCTTAACCCAGCCTCAGCGTGACTCCAGAATGATCAGAATTGTCCCCAGTGCCCACCCCACCCCCCACACTGCTGCAGAGTCTTCTCATCCACTCGTTCCGTCAGTCATCACGCGTGGCTGAGGGCTGCCAAGGGTCAGGACCACGGACGTAACCGTGAGCAAGGAGCAGCCACACCTCCGGGCGAAAGACTGATGTTAAATAATTGCCGAATAAGTAATTAATTGTCGTGGTGAGCGCCATGACCTTCAATGAACATATCCCCAGACGCAGACAGAAAATACAGCTTTGCGTTTCTAAGGAAACAAGAAGTGATTCCCAGCGGGGAGGGCTGGGGAAGGAGAGCCCTCCTGTGAGACCTGTGAGGCTTCCCTCTGAGAGCCGGGCAAAGGGCAAACTCCCAGACATCACCAAGCCTTCTAGATGCCGGCCTGGCGTCCTGCCACCAGCCACTCCACCATCGCCCTTACATCCCACAGACCAGCGACAGAAGACTGCCTCCTGGTGCTGACTTCAAACCTTTGAGACTGAATCCCCATGTTTCTTTTTTTCCACGAAGACAATTTATAAAAACGTAACGGTAATTGTAATCAAAGAGGACCCACCCCTCAGCTGAGGAACTTTAGTAACAAGCTCATTTAGGTCAGAGTTTTAGTTACTATAGAAACAAGATCACTCTTCGGTCCCCCAGATGGAACGTACACGTACTCCTCTTACTCTATAAAGCTTGAACAATTCCACCGACTGTGAAAGCATTTCATCATGCTCTGTGAACAAATGAAACACTGTAACTATTTACTAGCGTCACTGAAAGTCAGTATTTCCTGGCTTATCTATAGCAATCCTTGAAAATACAAGGTAAATCACATTGCAAGGTTTTGTTTAGAGTTTCAAGCTAAGGGAAATACTTTAAAATATATATCATCAATTCTAAGATATTTGTAAGGTCTTATTTCAATATGTGATAAGGTAGGTACTCTCTTAGAATAACCAGAATAATAAACCCAATATAAAACGAACTTAAATTTAGGTCAATTTTTTTTTAAAGGCAAGATAAAATCTGTGTTATGCAGGTGCAGAAAATTTTCTGCTTTCCAGTTTGAACAAGTAATAGGATCATAATGGATACCTAAGAATTTTTAAATCTTTGATTTCTATTCAATTTTTTATTTTTCAAATCTTAAATTTCTCATTGAACACAAAAGTCTAACTCACTTGCCTAAGAACCACATTTTCCATTTCTATTTTAAGAAGTTTTATGTTGTCTACCACATTTAAAAAGTCACTAACAAGACAAGAAATGGAGGGCACTGACCCTTCCTCTGTAAAGGGTCCATCAGTGACTATATGTCCTGAGACTAAGCTGCTTGTTCTGGGCTTCCGTAGACTTCTAGAAACTGTGAGGACCCAATACAGTACCGTTCATACCGCTGCAGAGATTAGAATGGGGAGAAGAAACTCTCAACCTGGCGCACAGTGAAAAAGCCTTAAGAAAAATGTTGCCACACCGGTCATTCATGTCACTCTAACTGTAATTTACTTAGAGAGGTGGTCTAAGATATTTCACAAGGGAAACACGCACACGCATGCCCAGACACATGTAAGGCCTGTACTGAGCAGGGGCCCTAGCCCCTGGCCAGCTGGCCAGCTTCTCCGAGGGGACCACGGAAGTGCGGGGAAGGAGCAAGGAGCTGGCGGGCGGCCCACTGCAGCCCCTGAGCCTTGGCAGGGCCCCTGAACCGGCCCCTTCCCCTGCCCCCAGCTCTTCCTGCTGCATTTCTCTGTCGTCGTCGTGAGAATACGGAAGACTCAACACAAATGTCATTGCAGTGGTTCACCTCTGATTGGAAAGTGTCTGACTTAAGTGTCCAACAGCGAGAGAGAATCTATTCTGTGCCATCCTGGGTTTCTGACATGTGACAAAAAAATAGCTTTCGTGGGACCATGGGCGGTGCCTGGTTTGTTTTCATAGGTTGAGGCTAAGTGCTTCAGAGCCCGAACTGATGTGGAAAGTCTCCGGCTCTTGGATTTGCACCTCCATGGCAGCCTAGAACCACCCACTACCACTTGCAGGGTACGTGAGCAGTGCATGGGTTACACGGTCCTCGGCTGGCACCACGAGCCGACACAAGTTCACTACTCATCACTTGCAAAGGCGGATGCCGGTGTTACAGCAATAATTGTCACGCGAACCAGAAGGGGTTCCCTTAGTTCAGGATCCCGGGACCCTTTTTGGATGCAATGGACTGGTTCTCCATATACGACCTGAAGATATTGTGAGTCTCTTCAGATAAAACAAGGGGGTGGACGGGAACCTTGGAAGGGGAAGGTTCGCTGTAAGCACCCCCCTGGCCCCCGTGTGCTATGCTCAGCACCTCCGCTGGACTCTCAAAGGAAACATTTCTCCATGAGGCTGATGATAAAAACAAGTGATAACACTGTGTACCAGATGCCGTTGAAATGCCTGACGTGCTTTATTCTGCTATTTCTCACAACGGCCCCATCAAGAGAAAGGATCCCACTCTCCGGTTTGGGACCAAGGCAGAGACGGGGTGAGTGGCTCGTCAACGTCCTGTAACCAGGGGGCAGTGCAGCCGGATGTAGCCCAGGACGCAGAACCGGCAGGAACGTGGTCCCCAAACCTTCACCAGATGGTCACGGAACACTGTGTCAGATGCTGCGTTGACATTTTATGGGTTGATCTCATTTAAGCCTCAACAGCCCTGAAAGGTGGGTATTATTAAATCCCGGGCATCTATGCGGAAACCGTGGCTGGGAGTGGAGTGATGGACTCCAGCTGACACAGTTTCGAGGCCGCAGGGCCGCACCAGGAGCTCAGCTGTGCTGCCCTCCCCACAGTCCTGGTTCTTTCCTACCCCATCCCTGCCTCCATCGAACAAATGTTTTCTCTCTTTCTTCAAACCACAGCTGGAAGGGGCCTCCAGACATGATCTGGCCTGGTTGCTGCTTCCAGCAGATGTCACTATTCCAGTCTTGACAAGTGACCTGTCCAAGGTCACACGGCCAAGCAGCCACACCTAGAACAGAGCAATCTCCGTTTCAACAACACCGCTTTCTGCCCTGCCAGTTGCGTTATAACAACGGCAAATAGCTTTACTGGGGACCTTTCAGACTTTTTCCTCTCGGTGAAAAAACCCAGTTGACAAATCATCCTTAGATTATGCGTAATTTTTTCCCTTTTGGAATTACAACCATCTACCACCATTTGTCAGATGTCCAAGAACACAGGAAACGTACTCCTCCCAGCTGGTTTTTGTTAATGGCTCAGTGTCTAACGTTCAGATCTGTCCAGACTCTCGTGATCTCGTGCCAGAAGCTGACTCAAGCCCACTCTCCAGGCAGTGGTGAGCGAGGCTTTGTGTCCAGCAGACACATCTCACACAGGGGTGGAAGCTGAGGAGAACTTGTAGGCTTCTGCTCGTCAGCAACTGTTTCCTAGGGAACAATGTGATGGAATAGCCAGTCGGTGTTTAAAGGGATTGTGGTCCTTTTGAAGAGAGGAGTGTGCGTATGCATTTACCAGAGGTGGAGTCATCTTTGTGGTCCCACTTAAGTCCAACCTTCTGCTCTCATTCATGTGATCAAAGTACTGTGACGGCTTCAACATCTTATAAGATAAGCCCAGTGGAGAACCTATTTTAGGGCTATCAAGCACCTGGGTAGGCATGTTTCTTTCAGGCGATGAGGAAGATGTTCAACTCCTAATCTCAACTGAGAAAACATATTTGCAATAGCTATGAAATGGGTTAATAAGCAACCTACAAATCACCAAAAAACAAAAAAATTAAATAAATACTAACACTCCAAGATGTGTCTTGGCAATTTGAAAAGGAACTTCCAAAAACGAAGAATCAAAAAGCCACCAGCTTTTAGCTCTCAAATTTACAAAGGCTAAGAATAAGCACAGAACTTAATCTTGTGGTGAGGAAGACACTTTCTTTCAGACAACACAGATGCCAACGTAAACTGATATAGCCTTTCAGGAAAGCAGCTTGAAACAAATATCAGGGTTCTCACACATGTTTTCACTTTTAAAATCTATATTTGCACTTCTAATATTCTAATGTAAGGAAATCGTTTGAAGTACAAAACAATATTTACTCTTAAAGACATTCACTTCAATGTTACTCACAACTGAGAGAAAAAAAAAAAAACCT
>NW_020837946.1:3124910-3172887 GCF_003676395.1 Aethalodelphis obliquidens
GGGGGAGAGGAGGCTGAGAGGCCCTTGGTGTTATCCTAAGGCTTGTAACTTTACCCTGGAAGCTACAGGGAGTCATTCAGGGTGGTAACGAGGGAGACTGTGGCGTGAGGTGTGTGTTTGCTAGGGATCCCTGGGACACCAAGATGAAGACCGGTTTGAGGCGGGGGTCAGTCTGGGAAGCCCACAGGCTAGGAAGCTACCAAGGCAACCACGTGAGGTGAGCAGGCCTCAGCCAGGCTGTGTTCACACCTCCACAGTGCGAGGAACATGGGGGGGGGGGGCGGTCCTGGCTCAGGTGGCCGTGAGCGGGTAAGGACGCGAGACACCGGAGGGGCAGCGGCTGGTTGGAGATGAAGAGCCTCAGAGTTGGGGGTCGGGGATGTCGGGTAGTCAGGCCGAGTTCAAAGGGGGGTCAGGGCGGGACGTGGAGAAATCGTGAGGGGTGTTAACGCCGTAAGTGTGGCCGGAGAGGCACAGAGAACAGCCTGGGACGGGGCAATGGAGAAGGACCGGGGCGGGGGCGGGGCGGGGGCGAAACACATGGTCGGAGGGTCAAAGGGCAGGAGGGGAGGCTGAGAGGCCAGTCCGGTGTCACAAACACGGCTCCCCGGCTCCTGGTTAGGTGGTCTCAGGTCCGTGTCAATCCCAGGTGGAAACCGTGGGTACCACACATTGGACGGCGACGGGCGCGCGAATTAATCGTCCTCCCGTGCATGACGTCAGGAAGAAGAAGGAAGCTTCTCCGCCCTCTCTGTGGCCTCCGCAGAGCAGCCGGGCTTGCCTCCCGCCCCCAGGCCTCCTGCCCGTCCTTCCCGCCGCCCGCCCCATCTCCATAAGAGAGAAAATTCCCGGCGCCCGAGGGGCCGGAGGAATAAAGGGCCAGTCAGCAGGGACTGCCCAGTACCTGTACAGCAGTAACGACGGCTGTGCCCTGCTTGCCCTGCTTCCCAGGCGGTGGCGATGTCCTTACACAGCCAGCCTGCCCGAGTGCTCGACGTAGGGGACAGGAGTCCGACTCCAGAGCTTGTCGCGGGCCTGGGTTCTCTTATTTAATTTTTACCACAGCCCCTGAATTACAGCCATTTTCCAAGTAAGGTCGTGGAGGCAAAAACAGGCGAGATAACTTGCCCCAAGTCATGTGCCTGGTCAGTGGTGTGGCCGGACCCTGGGGGCTCCTCCACCAGGAAGGCCCCGGCGCCTGGGTGTTTTGAACCTTGAACAGAGACACACGGGTCAGGGGCCATGGGAGCAGCAGGTGAGTTGCCATGGACACCCTGCGTCAGAGGCAACCCTGTAAATCAAGCCCCAGGGGAAGAAGGGGCCCCAAGACCCCGAGAGTTGACAGCTGTCCCAGCTCTTCTGGACAGGAAGGATTGCCTGCCCCCTTGCTGCAGGGCGATGGTGTCACCTACCCAGGCTTGGGGGCTTCTCTCTGCTGCACCAGCCAACTCAGCCTGCTGAAGGATGTCGAACAACCCCCCTCTGCAAACACACAAGATCGCTTCTACAGTTTTAATACTAACAAAGTTTATAAAGAGCATATATGTGTTGCTGTACACCTGAAACTAAGACAACATTGTAAATCAAGGGTAGTCCAATATAAAAGAAAAGGCTTTTAAAAAGAGGACGTGTTTGCTTTGTTTTGTAGTACCTTTTGGCAGTCTCATGGCAGGAAACGAGTTACTCAGAATAAAAACCCTCCTTTAAATGTTGTGCTGATAATCAGTAAGGCATCAGATGAAGATACTGGGAGTTGCATCTATCTCTGGGAACCAACTCATTCTTATGAGAAGAGTGGATTCCCACGCTGACTCTGAAATCTGGGAGAAATGTCAGGATCCCTCTGTTTTGTAGATTACACATTACTTTATTTACATGTTTTATTCAAAATCACAGGCTCTTAAATTAAAATTATTTCAAAGTATAAAAACATCAGAACAATTCACTCCAGTAAATAAGAAAATTAGCATTTCTTTCTTTTTAAACTAAATTACTATTGTATTTTACCTTCATGTTTATTTGGAACCCTTAGACTTTAGTTTCACCAACTTCAAAAAGCACCAGTAAATAGTTTATTCCACAATAAGAAATGCTGCATTATTTAACAGTAAGAAGCGTATTTAAATGTTTCATAAATAATTAAAATTGTGCGCGTTCTTTACGATACGTGAGAAACTTAAAAATCTTTCAGCATCAGCACAGTGCAGTGGGCCGATAATAACCCTCCAGTCGTTTATTAGTTTCCAGAAAAAACCCTACATGCAATTTTATGAATGGAAATTCTTGGCTGTCATGAAACTCGGCAAGGTAATGGAAAACTAAGTCAAGGGGGCATGAAAATCAGTGCGCTCCAGAAAAGGCTCACATCCTTTGAACCCAGTGATTTCACTTCCAGCCACGGCCAGAGATGCAGGCAAAGATGATTAAATGTGAATGTTTGTCTCCATATTATTTATAGCAGAGGGATATAGGGGCGGAAGGAAATCAACGGTGGTAAATGTAGATAGAACACTATGAAGCCACTGGGTATAAAAAGTGCATTTAGAATGGATTATTTTATAAAATGATATTTTATCAAATTCTAAAATTTATCAATTTTAAAATTCTATAAAATGCTCAAAATTCTAGAATTCAAACAAAAAATGTTCAAAGAAGGCAGCAAAACACACTCCCAGAGACCAGACCTTCACACCTTCAAGGAAGTCCATTCGGTTTCTGAGCAGCATTACTTGCTGGAAAGTTCCTTTTGAAACAGAATGAAGCCCAGCTTCCTCAGAGCTTCTGAACCTTGTACAGAATGCGGCTTGTTTCTCCCAAAGGCGGCACTGATGCCCTCGAACATGCTGTCTCATCACCAGACCCCGGTCCCTGGACATCCGCTCCTACAGGGCTGTCTGTTAGTGGAAGAGGGGTGCCCACCCTCTGGCCAGTGACCTGTCAGTCTCTGTTTTCTTTTCCCCTGACCACACCTATTCACAGCACTGTCAGGAAGGTGAAAGTAAAAGGCCTGGTTTGTAACAAGCACTCGGTAAAGTCCAGTCATGATTTTTACCAAGATTTTCAGCTCCTAGAACAGCCTTTTGCCTTGAAGTGATCCTTGTGGGGACAGTAGGTCTGAGTATCCAACAGGAGATGCAGGGGATGCTGCCTGAAGCAGCAAACTGGTCTGAAAACCAAGGTGCTTTCAGAACTCGGGGCAGAACCATTGTAGCTGGACCAGGGGATGGGCAGTGGAGTCAGGGACGGAAGGGCAGCCATCAGCAAAGCCTTGGGCAGGTGAACCACGCAGGGACAGAACCATGCAGGATAGGAATCCAGGGTCCCCGCCACAAGCCCGACCCTGATCTCTGCCCCTCCATCTCCACTCCTGGCCCCCTGAGGTTCAGTCCACCGTGGTCCTTCACTGAACCCTCAGGCTCAGATCACCAGGGAACTCCCTACCGCAAGGTCCCAGTGACATCCTTCTGCTTGTGCCCCTTTGCGTCTTTCTGCAGCATGAGACACTGCCAGCTTCCCTCCCGAGTTTGGATGACTCTCCTCTGCCCCTGGCTCCTGGTATGTGCCAGGTCAAACTTCTGCTCCCCTTTGTCCGTCCAAGGCCCCCAGCGCTTCATCCTCAGCACCCCACTCTCCTGATCTCCTTAGGAGACCTCATGGGCACACGTGGCTCTGACCATCCCTGAATGAGAGGACTCCCAACTGTAGGCCAATGTGTCTGAACGTTTGCTAGATCTTTCCATTTGGGCAGCCCTCAGCTACCTCAAACACAACACTTTCAGAAGGCAACTGAACTCTTCCCTGTTCCCCAACCTGCCCCAACAACCCACCGGCTCCCCAGTCTGAATAAATGGTACCATGACAGTGCACCACCCTCCCCCAAGCCCGGAAGTCAAGCTGTTCACCTCTTTTCTCCTTGTCTTGGCCACAATCTTTATCAATCATGTTTTAAAGCCAAAACTTCTAGTCATTTTAGTTAAACCAGTTCCAGGTGTTAATGGTAACCAGTGCATTTTAATTCAGAGAAAATAGGTTTCACTATAAATAGCCAGGTGGAGAAAGGGGGCATAAAACTGTCCTAGTTATAAGGTATTATTAATGGATTTTACTGCAGAGCAAACAAGTATTTCAGGTCAGCTTATGACCTATGGTTATATATCTTCAAGTCCCCAGAGAAAGGAAAAAAATACTTTCAGTAGTTGGGCCTGAAAAAAAAAATGTCTTTCCTTATCTTGTTGAAGGCCTTACGAACACAGGACACACACCACACGCTTCAACCCCGAAGAACAAAATCATACATGTGACACTTAAGGACACTGTCCCAGGTGGCATACTCTCCTCCAAAAATTCACGTCCACCCAGAACCTGTGACCGTGACCTTATTCGGAAACGGGCTAAGATGCAATGAAGCTAAGACGAAGTCATCCTGGATGCAGACGGGCCCTCATCCGATGGCTGGTGTCCTTATACGAAGAGAGAAGCCTGAACACAGAGACACAGACAGACAGGGAGAAAGCTCTGTGAAGACGGAGGCAGAGGTTGGAGGGATGTGTGTACAAGCCAAGGCACCCCAAGGTTCCGGTGACCCCCAGAAGCTGGAGAGAGGCAATGAACAGACTCTCCCTCAGAGCTTCCGGAAGAAACTAACCTTACTGACACCTTGATTTCAGGCTTCTGGCCTCCAGAACTGTGAGAGAAGAAATTTACGCTCTTAAGCCACCCAGTTTGTGACAGTTACGGCAGCCTCAGGACACTAATACGAACACGCTGTCCTATGTTGCCCTGGGCACACCAGTCTTCAGAGAGATTTTATATTTTGCCCAGAGGAATCTTGGTGACTCCTATTCTGGGGACTCACAGGTACCTGGGTCGGGAGAGCCTTTGCCAGGCAGCCTGGCCATATAACTGCAGATGGTGGACTCAGAAAACAGAGAAACACTGCCATCTTTCTTTCTGCACCTGTCCCTGGGCAGGGCACGCCGGATGTACTCCCCATGACTGGTATGTCTCTGTCACAGACCTCAGCTTCATTTTAGAATCCCACTGATGGCGACAAGGCCGTCGGTATCCTCATCACTCCTCTGCTTCTGCCCGAGAGGATTAGCAGTAAGGACAGAGACGGCACCATGGGTGAGGACAGAGGCGCCCATACAGCAACGTCCCCTGGGCAGGGACTGCAGGTGGACCAGGGGCCCAGAGCAAGACAGAGGGGTAAGGAAGAGTGAGCGGCCAAGTCCCAGACTCAACTAGGATCCAGAAGGAGAGAGGGGGTGCTGGGGAGGGCAGCCCGACAGCTGAAGACCAACCCTCCTTTATACCAGGGTGCCAGGGCCATGCCTGGGCTGGGGATGCAACAGAAAGGGTCCAACCCCACATCACGAGCTGGGCGTCTGACTTCCAGAAAGATGGAGGCAGGGGTCTCTCTCGGGAGTGGCCTCGATTTCTTGTGCTTATTCTTATCTTGTACTGTTGGTCTTTACAACTTCTCGGAGTTCTTTTTGTATCAGGAAAATCAGCCTTAGTGATACAAGTTGCAAATATTTTTTTCTCTTGTTTGACTTTCTTTTGACCTATTTTTTTTTTTTTGCTGTACGCAGGCCTCTCACTGCCGTGGCCTCTCCCGTTGCGGAGCACAGGCTCCAGACGCGCAGGTTCAGCGGCCATGGCTCACGGGCCCAGCCACTCCGCAGCATGTGGGATCTTCCCGGACCGGGGCACGAATCTGCGTCCCCTGCATCGGCAGGCGGACTCTCAACCACTGCGCCACCAGGGAAGCCCTCTTTTGACCTATTTTTAACGTTGGCTTTCACCATAATGAATACACGTAAACATTCACGTTTACATAAGACAAATGTAAACATCTTTTCTTTTGTAACTCCTATGTTTTGTATCTTACTTTGAAAAGCTTTCCAATATTATTTCAAAATTCTCTCATTATTTCTTCTTGTAATTGTATGGTTTCATTTTTTTATATTTAAATCTTTGATTTTCTTATTTTAAGTTGAGAAGCATCAGCTGACTTAATCTTATTCCACATAATTTGCCATTTGTGCCCAAGCAATTATTTAATAATCTATCTTTCCACAATGGTTTGAGATGCTCCTTTTGCCATATATTTCTTTATTTACTTCTGCATTTCCTATTTTGTACCTCACTTACCTGCCTGTTCTGAGATGTATGCCCAGGACCATACAGTTTTATTTATTATAGATTTATAACGTGTTTAATATCTTAAGGCTAATCCCCCTAGGAATTTTACTTTTTTGGAATTTCCTGGTTATTACTGCTTGCTAATTTTTCTGTACATATCTTAGAATCAGGTTGTCTAGTTCCAAAAGAAATCCTATTGCTATTTTGATTGGAACTGGCATTATGTAGATTAATGTGGGAGGCTTGATCTTTTTCTGAAGTTAAGTCATCCCATTGAAGAACACAGTATGCCTGTCCTGCTACTGAAATCTTTGGCATCTCTAGGTAATGTTTTAAAGATGACTTCACATAAACTGTGCTGGTGTTAGCCTTATTCCTTGGTATTGTAGGGATTTTGCAGCTATTAAATGAGGCTTTTTCTTCCATTATAGCTTCTAACTGGTCATTGCATGATTACATGGAGGCTACTGATTTCGGTGCAGTACTTTACAGCCAACCAACCTACTGGATTCTTGCATGGTTTGTAATCGCTTTTCAGGTGGTCCTGTTGGTCACTGCATTTCCACACTGGTTTTAACCTTAGTCCTACAGCTCAGTGGGTACAATGTTCACTGCCAGTTCTTTTGTGTAGTGTTTTACTTACTTCTTGGTTGCACTGATTCTCAAACTTGGGGTTTCAAAAACTACCAGTAACTCGGTGGCAACAGCAGAGCACCTGACTTAATTAGTATGGGGTGTGGCCTGGGCACAGGGATTTGTAAAGGATCTCCAGCTGATTCCATTGAGCAACATTACATGGAAGACTCTGTCTTTAATAGTTTATTCAAGAAGGGCTTATGGGAGTGATATTCCTGAATTCTTGCATTTTCAAAACTGGGATTTTATTTCCGTACACATCCTTTCAGAGAAACTCTATGCATATATAAACAAATACAACATTTTTCCTCCTCAAATTTGAATGACAGTTTGGGGTATACCACTCTTGGTCATCCTTCCTTTTCTTAGCTTTGTGGGCATTTCTCCAACTGTCTTTCACTTTGGTTTTTTTTTTGTTTAATTTTTTTTTGGCTGCGTTGGGTCTTTGTTGCTGCGTGCGGGCTTTCTCTAGTTGCGGCGAGCGGGGGCTACTCTTCGTTGCGGTGCGTGGGCTTCTCATTGCGGTGGCTTCTCTTGTTGCAGAGCACGGGCTCTAGGCGTGTGGGCTTCAGTAGTTGTGGCACGTGGGGTCAGTAGTTGTGGCTCATGGGCTCTAGAGCGCAGGCTCAGTAGTTGTGGCGCATGGGCTTAGTTGTCCCGCGGCATGTAGGATCTTCCCAGACTAGGGGTCGAACGTGTGTCCCCTGCACTGGCAGGTGGATTCTTAACCACTGAGCCACCAGGGAAGTCCCCTGTCTTTTACTTTGATTGTTACCATGGAGAAGTCTGAGGCCAGCATGAATATTTTTCCCCTCATGTGTGACTTGATCTCTTTGCCTAGTTTCCCATGGAAATCTTTATTATGGCTATCTAGAAACTTTATTAGACTATGTCTTGGTATTGACTGTACTATGACTCTGTTTTCTGGGTCACAGTGTAAATTTAAATCTTCTTTTCTTTCTGAGATGTTTTATTAATTTATATTTCAAAATATTTATGCTGTCCTGTTTATTTTGGCTCCTTCAGAGATTCTAATTTTGCATATGTTAAATCTCCCCTGCCTGTCTTACTGATCACAGCAGCATCTACAAATGCTTAAAAAGTCAAAGTCTGTACAGGTATAAGGCATGTTTATTTTTGTCCTATAGGCCTACTTCTCCAAAGTGAAATGTATACTCTCCTCATTATATTTTTTCTCATCCTTTTTTAGTTTCTGTTTTTATTTGTACTGTACAATGAGTTAACTTTCATTGTGGTAGTGCATGTATAATTTATGAATAAGTAACCATATGTGTGTTGGATGGATATTCCATCAGAAATCTGCTGCTGTCCTCCACAATGCTTGGTGTCGATACAGAAGTACTGAGCACTGTGGCTCTGAGGTGTCTGAGAACCACTGCTTTCAAAATCTAGCCAAAGTCTTGTACATATGGTTGCTCAATAAATATTAGTTATTTTACTGATCTTGGAAGGTAATATTTCAATAATATAATAAACCATGTATCTCAACTTGGTCCCCCAAAAAGGGCATAAATTTTATTTGAGTAAATCTATTCAAAGATTTCAAAATCCATGCCCCCCCCAAAAAAAATCCATGCCTCACTCCTGCCCAGTATAATAGCTAGTACATTTTCTTTAATTATTCTTACTTTAACACTTAACTGCATAAAAAAGAAGGCTGCGATCTCAAACAACCAAAAGGGAAAATTATGTAGGTAGCACTGATTTGCTTAGGCAATGTTTGCTTTATTTGGTTTTTAATATATAATTACAATTGCCACCAAAAATTGGTCTTTTTTTTTTTTTTGAGGCTACACAGGTAATTCGTGCCAGGGAGATCTTCCTCCCCATCTTCCCAATCCCTATACACAAATGACAGGTGCAGGGAGTCAAGGTCAAAACCCAAAGGAAACAAGAGAGAAACAACCTTAATAACAAAACTGACAGAGTCTCCTGCATAAATAAATCTCAGACTGGGAACCAAGAGCTTACATTTCAGAAAATAAGAAGAGACCAGAAAGAGATGCCTGCCCTGTTGGAATTACAGGGTTTTTTCAATAATAATCTGAGGAGAAAAAATGTAGTCTCTCTTGTTTTGTCTTTTATTATTTCAACTGAGGGTTTGGATATTTCTGGATATAAAAAGATACAAGGGCTTCCCTGGTGGCACAGTGGTTGAGAGGCTGCCTGCCGATGCAGGGGACAAGGGTTCGTGCCCCGGTCCGGGAAGATCCCACATGCCGCGGAGCGGCTGGGCCCGTGAGCCATGGCCGCTGAGCCTGCGCGTCCAGAGCCCGTGCTCTGCAAGGGGAGAGGCCACGACAGTGAGAGGCCCGCGTACCACAAAAAAAAAAAAAAAAAAAGATATAAAAATATCTTTGGATACTTTTCCTTTTGTTCATATGATTGGGTTTCAATCAACACTGAGCTGCTATGTTTTCTACAGGGAATACACGGAACTGTCTTTGGTTAAATCATATGATGAGGTTAAAAAGATGAACTATATACATCCAATCACAACACAAGCAAGAAGATCAGCTTCCGTGGATTTAGGAGATTTAGACGACCTGCCCCACGTGCTCTGGTGGCCTGGAGCGTCTTCTGAAATCACTGTAACCTTGCTAGGCAACTGTGATTTCAAAAAAGTATTTTTGATTGTTGTGCCCTAGAATAGTAGTTCCTAAGTCAATCTGGGCACAAACATAGTTTTGTCAGTCGTCCGAGATGTCCACGCCCCAGCCCGGGCTTGCCCCCAGCTCTGAGCACCCCTGGCTGAGCGACCCTCCCAGAGGGGCCACGTCTCAAGCCACCATGTGCTGGTTTCTAAGCTACTGACTCACATGGTAAAAGAATAACTAACAGTTTAAAATGCCTTTCATGTGCCAGACACCCTTAACATTGAAAAAAAGTCACTTGTAAACTGAAACCAACTAAATATTATAAATACCGAAATAAATTGAAAACATTGAGATCATGTGGGTAACAACTCGATCCACTGTTGGGGCCGATCTAAAGTTTGATCTGAAGTCATTTCAGTCCAGATTAAGAGTTTACTGCCACTGCAAGTCACAGCCATTTTTCCATTTCCTAAAATTGTCAGGTTGCTCTAATGATGAACGTGTAAGTGATCTCCTCCCTGAACAGACAGGCCTTGTCGGGGCTAAAGGACTGTAAGCACCTCCTCACTGAAGCATTTAAATATAGTAAGAAGGGGACATCAGGCCTGATGGAGTGAGGTCAGCCCTGCCCGGGAGAGCTGCCAGGAAACATGGCAGCACGTCTGGGTCCAGACAGCGAATCGATGTGTATCCTCGGGCGAGTCCTAGGCCCTCTGAGTCTTGTTTTTCAAATGAAGGAGATGGGCTGGAAATAAATAATCCCTAAGACCCCTTCCAGCTCTAAGTTATTACGACGGCTTGATCTAATGCCATGCACGTAGGAGAGCACTTGTCACCTGGCCCTGTTTGATCTGAGTGGAGAGCTTGGTGATGCCTTACGCACCATTTATAGAGCCAGAACTTGGGCGGGAACAGCTGCTCTCCACCAAGTCACCGAGCCCAAGTGCCTCCCCGCTAAGAAGCACCTCCGGGTCGGCCCGCCCTCGTGGCATCCGCAGGCCGGGTGACAGAATGGAAAGGAATGAGGTGATGAATGGCTCTCAAACAAAAAGCTGGGCTCAGAGCTATTTGCAGACAGACAGAGACTCAGGAAAGCCTGAGGTCACCGGCCCGGCTTTCCTATCTGCTGACCCAGCTGCTGCTTCCGGGGCAGATGACAGCAGTGCGCCAGGCCGAGTGACAGGCCGGAGGCGTGGAGGAGCCGGGCGCACCCTCAAGCCTCCCCAAGGGCTGCCCACTCCACGGCCCGCGAGCGTGGCTGACACTCGAGAGCTGTCACCTGCTGGCATCGTTCTGATGGTCCCCGACTGCGGGGAAGCCTTGACCGTGGGTGCCCAGAAGCGGAGCAGACTTGCCAGGTCCCCAGGGAGCCGCCTCTGATGAGGTCACACATCTAGATTAGAACGCTTTCCAGTCCTAAGACTGTGAAGGGACCCGGACAGAAGGGGAGGCTCACTGCCCACGACCACCTTCCCTTCCTGGTGAAGTGGGGGCGACGGACAGGGTGCCTGTGGATAAGGCACAAGGGCGGGTTACAGGGAAGCATGATCGTGTGTGTGTGTGTGTGTGTGTGTGTGTGTGTGTGTTTTAACAGCTTTACCGGGGTATATTTCACACACCAGTCATCTCCTTTGGGCGTACAATTCAGGGATTTTCGGTACATTTACAGAGCAGTGCAACCATCGCCTCACTAATTTTAGAACATTTCCATCACCCTAGAGATATCTGTTTTATATAATCTGTTTGGTATGATCTGTTTGTAGACACACTCCCTGGAAGCATATTTAGCCTGGCCTGAAAATTATACCAAATCAAGAGTTTACTGGATTTTTTGCTGCCTCCAAGGTCACCGTGGAGAAGTGGCCCAAAGTGATCGCTTTCTCTCCTTAACTTTGTACATTTTTAATGTATTGCCCTCGATCTTCTATACAGCTAAACTCCTTCACAGAATGACCCCCATTTTCTCTTTTTTACTTCCTTTCTCATCCCCACCTCCCATCTGGCACTCCCCACCTCGCCCCCGCAGTCCGACCCTGCCTCAACTTCCCTCTCTCCCTACACCCTTTTCTTTTACGGTAAAATACACATAACATAAAATTTACCATCTTAACCATTTTTAGGTGTACACTTCAGTGGCATTAAGTACATTCACGTTGTTGCACAACCATCAGCACCACCCATTTCCAGAACTATTTTCATCTTCCTCAACTGAAAGTCTCTTCCCATTAGAGACCAACTCCGCCTCGTGCTCCCCCAGCCCCCGGCCCCCACCATCTCCTTCCTATCTTTAGGTCCCACCTCATACAAGTGGAATCATGCAGTCTTTGTCTTTTTGTGACTGTCTTACATCGCTTAGCTGAATGTCTTCAGGGTTCATCCGTGATGTAGCATGTGACAGAACTTCCTTCCCTTTTTCCAAACTTAAGACTCTATTCCCCACACTGTACATTTCATCCCCATGACTCATTTACTTTCTAACTGAGAGTTGGTACCTCTTAATTTCCCTCCCCTATTTCACTTGTCCCCCCTCCCCCTCCCCTCTGGTGACCACCTGTTTGTTCTCTGTATCTATGACTCTGTTTCTATTTTGTTATGTTTGTTCAGTTGTTTTGGTTTTTAGATTCCACATTTAACTGAAATCACACAGGATTTGTCTTCCTCTGACTTATTTAGCATAAGACCCTCTAGATCCATCCATGTCGTCGCAAATGGCAAGATTTCATTCTTTTTTATGGCTGAGTAGTATTCCATTGTGTGTATATGTATGTGTGTGTGTGTGTGTGTGTATATATATATATACACATATATATACGTATATATATACATATATATATATACGTATGTATATATGTATACACACACACACACACACACACACACACACACACAGTCTCTTCTTTATTCATTTGTCTATCCATGGAAACTTAGGTTTCTTCCGTATCTTGGCCATTGTAAATGATGCTGCAAAGAGCACAGGTGTGCATATGTCTTTTTTTTTTTTTTTGGCTGTGCCATATGGCATGCAGGATCCCGACCAGGGATCCAACCCCTGCCCCCTGCATTGGGAGAGCAGAGTCTTAACCACTGGACCTCCAGGGAAGTCCCACGTATGTCTTTTTGAATTAGTGTTTTGGTTTTCTTTGGAAAAATACCCAGAAGTGGAATTGCTGGATTGTACGGTAGTTTTATTTTTAATTTTTTGAGGAAACTCCAGATTGCTTTCCATAGTAGCTGCACCAATTTACATTCCCACCAACAGTGCACAAAGCTTCCTTTTTCTCCACATCCTCGCCAACCCTTGTTATTTCTTGTTTTTTTTAATAATAGCCATTCTGACAGGTGTGAGGTGATATCTCATTGTGGTTTTGACTCTCATTTCCCTGATTAGTGATGTTCCTCATGTGTCTGGAGCTATGTGTATGTATTCTTTGGGAAAATGTCTATTCAGGTCCTCTGTCCATTGTTTAATTGGGTTGTTTGTTTTTTGGATATTAGTCTTATGAGTTCTTTATATATTTTGGATATTAACCACTTACTTATTGGACATACCATTTGCAAATATTTTCTCCCATTCAGTAGGTGGCTTTTGTTTTGTTGATACTTTCCTTAGCTATGCAAGAGCTTTTCAGTTTCACGTGGTCCCATCTGTTTATTTTTGGTTTTGACTTTGGTTTCCCTTGCCTGAGGAGACAGATCCATAAAACTATTGCTAAGTCTGATGTCAAAGAGAGTGCTGTCTACATTTTCTTCTATGAGTTTTATGGTTTCAGGTCTTATATTTAAGACTTTAGTCCATTTTGAGTTTATTTTTGCATATGGTGTGAGAAAGTAGTCCACTTTAATATTTTTGCATGTCGCTGCTGGTGTTCCTGACACCATTTATTGAAGAAGTTGTTTTTTCCTAACTGTATATTTTTGTCTGCTTTGTTGTAGATTAATTGACCATATAAGTGTGGGTTAATTTCTGTACTCTCTATTCTGTTCCATCGATCTATGTACCTGTTCTTGTGCTAATACCATACTGTTTTGATTACTGTAGCTTTGTGGTATAGTTAGAAACCACAGAGCATGGTTCAGGAAGCAAGGTTAGGTTGTTTATTTGAGATTTTTCTTGTTTCCTGAAAAAGGTTTGTACTGTTTCAAACTTTCATCTTAGAACTGCTTTGGCTGTGTCCCATAGACTTTGGGTTGTTGTGTTTCCATTTTCATTTGTCTCCAGGTATTTTTAAATTTCCTCGTTGATTTCTTCCAGTGACCCATTGGCTGTTCAGTAGCATATTTTTTAGCCTCCATGTGTTTGTGTTTTTTACAGGTTTTTTTCTTATAGCTGATTTCTAGTCTCAGGGCATTATAGTTGGAAAAGATACTTGGTATGATTTCAATCTTCTTAAATTTACTGAGACTTCTTTTGTGGCCTAGCATGTGATCTATCCTGGAGAATGTTCCATGAGCACTTGAAAGGAATGTGTATTCTGCTGCTTTTGGATGAAATATTCTATATAGATCTATTAAGTCCATCGGGTCTAAAGTATTGCTTAAGGCCAGTGTTTCTTTATTGATTTTTCTGTCTGGATGATCTGAGAAGAATTTCCTTCTTTTTAAAGGATGGATAATATTCCCTTGTAAATATATATCACACTTTGTTTATCCATTCATACTTTGATGAAAATTTGGGTTGTTTCCACCTCTTAGCTATTGTGAATAATGCTCCTATGAACAAGGGTGTACAGATATCTGTTCCAGATCCTGATTTCAATTCTTTTGGATATGTACCCAGAAGTGGAATTGTTGGATCATATAGTAATTCTATGTTAAATTTTTTAAGGAACGCTTTTCTCTTGAAACTACTCCAATCGGGTGTCCACCCCTACTACTCCACCGAACCAGCTCTCATCAAGGTCACTTCCAAATCCAATGGTCACTTCTCAGCCCTAGCCTTCCCCAACCCATGGGTGTTACCTGACACAGGTGATCCCTTCTTTCTATAGATAGTTTCCTCACTTGGCATCTGGGATAGCATTCAGCCTGCCTTGCTGGTTCCTTACCTTAGTGACCTCTCAACACTGGCCCTTGTTCCCTTGGTGATGTCATCTATACTCACACCATCAATACATTGGTGACTCCCAAGTTTATATCCCCAGCTGAGATCTTGCTCTTGAGTTCCAAGCTCACATCCAACTGCCTCGTTTACTTTCCCGATTGTATGTCAAATAGGATTTTCAGATGTTACATGTGCAAAAATCAGCTCCTGACTCCCTGATTTCTCAGTTTCCCCCATCTCAGAAAGTGAAAGCCCCATAGCTTTTTGGATGGGCAAGTTTGCAGTGGAAGGACCTGCACCCACAGATCACTAAAAGCGGGACCACCACTGAGGAACTCCCGATGTGACACTACAGGAAGCACACAGCACCACCTATGAGTGAAAGGTTCGCCAGAATCTGCAGGAGCCCCTTGAGTTACGCTGCCCAAGGCACCTCGCCACAGGTGGCTCCTGGGCAGGTGAGCTACCAAACAAGTGTGCCGCCCGTGCAAACTGCACTGGATTTCAAGGCTCAGTGCCTCAGAAAGAATGTTAATCTAGGAATGTAAATGTAGGACAGGCTAATGGTCGAGTGACTTGGTTTCTGAAAGAACATGGTGGGGAGAAGGGAGCTTCCATGGATTAAAAGATGCTTACGGGCAGCCCTTGATGTTGGACTACGTGTAGATCCTGATTTGAAGAAACTAATTGTAAAATGATATTTTTGAGATAATAAAACTCATAAATTTTTACTATGTTTGGGTATTAGACGATACAATGAATTAATGTCAGTTTTGCCATGTGTGAAAGCATCGTGGTCACATAAGATAATGTTCCTGCTGTTAAGTTATGCACGCTGACATGTGTGAGGGTGAGGCAACACGGCATCTGGAATTTGCTTATTATGAGCAAATGAAAAAAGAAAAAGAGAGCTGGATGAAGCAAATATGGTGAAATCTTATTGAATCTAGATGATGGATGGATGGGTGCTCATTGTACTAGTCTCCCTAATTTGGGGTACGTTTGAAATTTTTTACATTAAAATTCATTTTTATAAACCTCCAACTTAAAAAGTGTGATACAACTTGTAGAAATGAACGTCAAAGTACCCCTTAGGGACCATGAGTTAACCTCTGGGTTCCCTGCATCAAAAATCCACACCCCAGAGGGACCCGGGGAGCATTTCAGAGGAGCATGTGGGGGAGAGCAGAGTTGTCAAGAGAGGTAACTAGGTCTTCCCCCCTAAAACTGACATGTACTCAACTCCCAGACTGGCTTCTGTCAGACCTCAGCATCCCTCTTCCGGTCGCTCAGGGCAAAACCCCTGGGGTCTTCTTTTGGTGTCTCTTTTCCTCTCCAATCCCATGGCCAATCTGGGCTGCACAGGCATGTGGAATCCGACCACCTCTCACCACCCTCACTGCTCCTCTCTGGTTCAGCGACCATCACCTCTCACCCTGGGTCACTGCATCCAGCCTGGTCCCTGCTTCTGCCCTCACATCCTCCTGTCTGCTCCTCATGCAGGGCTAGCCCTGCTCAGGCAGGTGATGGCCATGCATACAAGAGCCGGTCTGCAGGGTGTGCTCTGGGGTTCTGTGGCGCACAAACTGCACGGCCATCCATGGTGGTCCTGCACGTGGCGCCATGAAGAACCCTCTTAAGACACAGGCCAGAGCGGGCCGTCCTCCACTGGAGCTGTGCAACAGCCACCCATCTCACGAGGAGAGAAAACTCAAGCCTCACAGCGTCCTGGAAGGCCCCACAGGAGGCAGCCCCCAGCTGCCTCTCTCCCTGGGTGCACTGTGCTCAGTGCCACAGCCTCCCCGCTCAGGCCTGCTCTCAACCTGTGCCCTTCGCACCTGCTGTTCCCTCTACCTGGGATAGCGCCTTGTCAGGGAGCCCCCCCACCGATAAGCCATCACAAGGGCAATCCCATTTCCCTCCTTACACCTCTCCTCCTGCTTTTCTGCAAAGCCCTTTCAACCCCTGACATTGTTGCAGAGCTGCCCGTTCAGAAGTTTATCTTTAGGGTTACAGGGGGTGGGGACTTTGCCTGAGCACTGCTGTGTCTCCAGCACAGTGGACGTGATCAGTAAAATCGGCCCAGTGGCCAGAGGGCCATTTGTAAGTGAGGTTGTTGAGATAAGCACCACATCTTCTCCTTCTGTGGCCCCAGCACACTGTACCTGTAGGGGCTAGTCAAGACTTGTTTGTCAGGTCAGAGAAGGAGTGAATACCTGAGGCAACAGGGACATGAACAAAAAGACAACCCAGGGGTTCATACCAGCCCCATGGCTGTTCCACGGGGGGAGAAAGGAGACAGTGAACAGAGGAATAAATAAAATGAAAAGTAAAAAATGTCAAGCTCCTTTGCAGTCCGGTATCAACAGTGGCCTGAAAAATACCATCTTCCTTTTGAAAATAAAATCTAAAAATACATGGAGAATGCCCTCAGGTTGACCTATAATTGCATCTACCATCACCGCGCTCTCAGCTGAGTACAGATAATTAAATAGCGCTCATTCCGTGGGTGGGGAGAGAGGGACCTGGTCCGGGGCCGGGCTGTCTACCACCAGCTCTGAGCTAAGTGGGGGTCCCCAGTGGGGGCCATAGATGCTCCCAGACTGTGGCCCTGCCTCTCCCCTCCAGCTCCTGCAGAAGCCACGGGCCCGGCAGCCACGCCACTGACCACGGAAGTAAGGCAACGGATGACAGCCTCCTCTCTGTTTTCAGCCCTGGCTGTTCTGAGAATCCCTTTGGGGCAGCCAGAGAGGCGGAACGGATGCATCTCATGGCAGTGTGGTACCCAGAAGGGAGAAAGAGAAAAAAATCCTGAAAAGATGTGAGTCTCTCAGGAATTTGAGAAAATGAGGGGAGAGGTAATAAACTGCTTGATTTCAGTGCTTCTCCCTTCCTTTCCATGGCAGCCTGCCGTCGCTTCCTGCTTGGACGGGACCCTCTCCAGATAGTTCCTCCCTGGGTCTACACAGCTGGGGTGGTGATGGGGGCACAGGTGGTTTCTAGGAAAAACGGTTTCTGTTGCTCATCACCAGAAAGCATGAGAGGCAAAGAAAAGTTGGAGTCGTGTGACTTGTCCAAGTTCACAAAGCAAATATCCTGAGAGGCGAGATTAAACTTCAGGTCTTCTGAACTGAAGGTGTCTTTTTTTTTTTTTCTTTTTTTTCTTTTTTTAGGCTGAGCCTGGTGGCATTGGGATCCTAGCTCCCCGACCAGGGATAGAACCCAGGCCCCCTGCATTGGAAGCGCAGAGTCTTAACCACTGGACCGCCAGGGAAGTACCTGAAAGGTGTCTTTTATACCAGCCTGTGGTGGGCACTCTGGACACCATTGGTGAGCTGCCGCATGATTTCAGAAAAGAAAATCCCTCAAGTAGGGAAAGAGGAGAATTATGGCATCAGGAAAGAGCCGGCAGGTGCCAGGAAGATGTGCCGGACAGTCGTGGCCGCTCCCAGGCTCCTGCAATCTTAAAACACAAGTGCCACGTGGGACATGCAGGACAAGGTCAGGCTCAGGGCTTGCCTCCACCCACATTAAGTCGTTCAAACGTAACTTTAACACGGGAACAAAATGAGGGCGATGTTACAATCCAAACAAAGAAAGCAAAACAAAGCAAAAGGACCGGTGTCCTCAGATACTGCCTCAGTTTGAGGTTGGGACGCTGCTGTAGCCAGGGGCAGCCCTCAGGACTTCAAAATATCAAGGAAAAGAGTAAGTTCTTCCCCCAGGTTCTGGAACATTCAACAAGCAGAGGTGGCTTCTACCTCAAGAAGAGTCTGAAGGGCAGTCTCGGCAGAGCCCCGACCGCTCCTAACGATTCCTGTGAAGGCTGCGAAGAGGCAAAGGCCCATCCCATCTGAGCTGAGACGCAGCCCAGGGCCGGGCCCGGGGGGCCCTCCTGCTAACTAAACGCTGGCTCCCCGCGTGGTGCTCCCAGGCTCCGTCTTAAGGGACAGAACATGCTCAGAACCAGAGCCCCACGCAGCCCCTCCCCCAACTCAGCCACACCCCCTGGGGGCTGCCCCACCTAAGGGGAGGGGCCCTCTCCTGTCCCAGCAGCGCACCTGTGGGGCGGGTCTTCCTTCCTTTTCTGCTTTGCACAGAGGCTGTCCCATCAGCCAGGGGAGCATTCAGCACGCCCCCTGCCGCCTGTGCCTGAAACGTGTGCCATTTCAGGGCAGAGGTGTTAAGAGCCGGTGAACAAGTCGCTGCGGCCCCCGCCCACTGCTGTGACGACAGCAGAAGCCCTTGGGAAGGAAGCCACTATCGGGCAGTGTCCCTGCGAGGCCACAGTGAGCCCCTCAGACCTGTGATGGGCGTCTACTGTGGGCAGGAGGGAAACTTCTGTCGTGTCAGACCTCTCAGGCTTGGGGCGTTTGTTACCACATCGAAACCTAGCCTATCCTAGGTTTCAAATATTAACATTAAAGAAAAGAGAATTCAATGTGAAAAAAGTCAAACATGGAAAATACTAGTATACTGTAACTGGGTAGGTTTACAGTTAAGCTAATAACTGTTGAGAACCTTCATAAACTGAAGATTTCACCAAATGCATAAAGCAAAATGATGAGAAGTAAAGGAAAATCCACCAGATGGATAAGGCAAGTCATTTCCCCTTTGTACGACTGTCTCTTCACTTTTGATATGGGAATGATATTACCAACCTTAGTCTGCTCAGGCTGCTATAACAAAAAGCCACATAAACGACTTAAACAACAGTTTAAACAACAGTTCTGGAGGCTAGAAGTCCAAGATCAAGGTGCCAGCAAGCGTGGCTAACGGTGAGGGCTCTCCTCCTGGCTTGTGGACGGCAGCCCTCTCCTGTGTGCTCACGTGGCCTCTTCTTTGTGTGCACGTCGAGAGCGAGCTCTTCACACAAGGACACCAGCCCTATAGGATCAGGGGCTCACCTTTATGGCCTCATTTAATCGTAATTACTTCCTTTGAGGCCTCATCTCCAAATACAGCTATACTGGGGATTAGGGCTTCAACATATGAATTTGGGACAGGGGTTGGGGTGGGGACAGACATTCAGTCTATACACAGCCTTATAGTGTCACCCTGAAGATTTAGGGAGTTAATCAAGGAGCATTAACCACTCAGTAAATGCTGCTACCACTCCCTCTGTTGTTGCTATTCTCATCTTACTACCAAGGGTGCCCTCAATGAGTAATCAATCTCAGGAAAAGAAAAAAAGGACCGTTATCACAGATGAAGAGCTAGGCCAGAGCTTAGGGAGAACTGCAATTCCGAACGTTCCCTGGAATCCGATGAACGCTGAGTTGTGCGGATTTCAATTTTCTAGGCAAAGGTTTATAATTCTCGGCAATTTAGACATTTCGTCTTTAATAGTCTGGTCTGCATTTTTTTCTCTGATTTTTCTCACATTCTACGGCTCATTGTTATTTAAGATAATTTCTAAAAGACAGGTACTGTATTTTCCCTTCTTTCCACTAGACTTTTCCCCTCAAGTCTTTGCTCACTTAAACAGTAGAAAAGCAGGGAGCAAAATTAGCAAAAAACATGTCCACTGAACCGCAGGTATTTAGGTTTAACTGCAAAATGAGCTTCAGCTGACTGAAGGTGATCGTTTTCCGCATGTAGATTTCTTTACGATGTCACACGTTCAAGAGCACTTCTAAGCCAGACTTGCGCTTTTAAAAACTGAGATCTCGTCTCAAACTAGGCAATAAGTGACTCGACTATGAAAAGTGACAGTGAGTTAAGATGAAAAAAATCATTATTCTTTCTATTCGTGTAAGACCTCCATTCAATAACGATCCACTCTTTAGACTCCCCCTACCCCCTCCAAAAAAGAAAGAACTATCTTCCCAAGCATATCTCATCCCCACTGGGGAGGCAGCAAGGCCTCTCCTGGCTGCACCACGAGAAAACTGGAAGATGGAGATGAAAACTGGAAAACGTCCCTTCTGGTGGAAGGTGGGAGAAGGGGGACCGGGTGGGGGGCAGGGAGGTGTCAGCATATCCAGGCCACAGCAGTGAGTGAGTAGAACACTCAAAGGGGCGGGAGACCCAGAGACCCTCCCCGCCGGCATCCCCACAGCGAGGAGAAGCAGAAAAGGCCACGGGGTCTGGCCGGGTAGAGGCCGGGTCAGGTGCCACAACACACAGGGCTTCCCAGCCCATACTCTCAAGTTCACCGGAGGCACCAAATAACTCGCTTTTTGCATTCACACTTAAAGAAGAATGACGCACCCACCGACGAGCTTCAGGGCGACCCAGGATATCTGCATAGCATCTGCTAATGACTGTGATGGTTTCAACCTGGGACCACACATTCTTTGATACCCCTCCTCCAGGACGTGGAACAGAAGTCCCCTCCCCTGAGATGGACTGGATTTAGGGCCTTGCTTCCTGAGGACAGAGCAGGGAAAGGGAAAACAGTAACTCTGCAGTGGAGGAACCTGGCAGACCCCACCTTAGGTCAGCAGTCAGGGTTGACGTCGTCAGGGATGTCACGCTGGTATCACGTGCCCCTGATGTGATATGAGCTCTGAATTCTTCCCCAAATCCACAACCTCAGTCTAATCAGGCAAATCCAAACTGAGGAACATTCTACTGAACGCATAGCTAACACTCTTCAAAAGTGCCTGGAAACCATCACAGATTGGAAGAGACAGAGGCAACACAATGACAAAATGCAGTGTGGGATCCTGGAATGGATCCTGGAACAGAAAGAAGACTTTAGTCAAAGAACTGGGAAATCTGTACAAAGTCTGTAGTTTAGTAAACAAAAAATCGCTTAGAACAGGTTATGCCTTCTCTTAATTGTCAGTCTAGCTAAGCTTTCTGGTTGACAAGGCACGTCTCCAACATTTAATCGTTTTAATTTCCATCTGTTTAATTTGCCCAACCCGCCTCCGACATGTTACACCAGCATCACTCCCCTCCTAATGTTTTCAGTTCCTCCTGGTGTGTGCTAGGCTTTTTAGAACCACAGCACTTAGGTGAGGTTAAGGTCGGGCAAAGACAGCTATTTATTGCACCTGGCAGGGTATATGAATACACCTAAATTCCTCTAGTCCAAACCCTGCTCCCCAACAGGGAAACCGCACAGGAGAATGTTCTACGAACCTGCTCCAAGTTACTTCAGCCCCTGGTAGAGCGCCATCAACCTTAGCAGAGCTAAGGACACAATGAACGTCTTTTTAGGGAGTGCAAGCTTGGGGCACTGGCAACGTGCAGTGGAACCTGATGGCCCACGTGCTGTCCAAAGGCCCACCGCCAGGATCGTTCAAAGATTATTGCCAAGTGCCGACATCACAAAACAAGTCAAAGGAGAAACATGGGGGGGAAAAGTCTAAAGCGGAGGAGTTGGAAGAGGGAACGATCGTAAGCATGATCAGGAAAGGATTGAAAGTTCTGCTTCATTTCTCCTTCCAACTCCTGGTACATGAATGGTGGCTAAGGTCACTGACCAAACCGGCCAAGGTGGAGGTGGGGGGAATCAGAACGGACATTGCAGGAGTCAACACCTTGCCAGATTGGATCCTGCTAGCGACAGCTTTCTGGAAAATACTGACACCCAAGCGACCATCAAAGATATTTAATAATCTTGTTCTAGTTTCAAAAGAATCTGTATTTTCAAATGTTACTGTGAAGTAGGGCTAATTCCACCCACCCATCCATCCATCCAACCATTCATCCATTCATCCATCCATTCAATCATTCATTCATTCATCCATCCATTCATTTGTTCACTCACTCACTCACCACCAGGAGAAAACTGCATTTCACTGGTTTCCGTTTCCCACAATGCTGTCCACCACACGAAAAGTATCGCACGTGCCAAGAGGAGCGAACACAGACCCGGCCTTGGTGGCAGAGTTCAGTGTGGTTTCTGGGTGGTGCTGGCCTCTCTCTGATGAATTCTGATGAAGTTACCAATATGACGACAGAACAACGCTACCTCCTGACCTATTCTGGTAACTGATGAGGTCGTCACGACTTGGAATGAGTTACCAATGAAACCCACTCCATATAATTAAGGTAGTTTAAACTATTGATACTTAGAAGAAAAATACCACATTCAAAGGCTTTCATCTTAATAAGAAGATAGGAGTCACCAGCAAACCGCAGAGAAATTCCCATTTATGCTTTGACTCACATTCATTCACCAGGTGGTCCCTGAGGGCCTCCCGTGTGCCAGGGGCAGGGTTCACTAGCAACTGGACCAGGCGCGGCCCCCAGAGAGCACGCAGTCTGCCTGGGAGGGGAGAGCCGAGTAAAGGACATAGCAACCCAGCCGACACGTGAGACGGGAGGAGCTGGGGACACTGGAGGGATGCACGTCTCAGGCCCGGGGTGGGAGACAGGTGGGCCTGGGTCTTCCCAGAGGAAGTGACCTCTGTGGGGAGGGAGGCCCAGACCTCAGCTGCTGATGGGCATACTCTCGTGAGTTCTCCCAACCACCACTGTCCTCATCCTACAGCTGAGGAACTGAAGCTTCAAGACAGCGAAGGACCCACGTCCCAGATCCAGCTGGCGGCAGAGCTGGGCCTTTATACGTCTCTGGAAGAAATGAATCAACCACCACAGAACGCGGCCAGGGCCCGAGACAGGGAGCACGATGCCCATGAAATCCTCTGGCGGGTCAGGTGTATCTTCAGCCGACAGAATTCAAAATTTAAAAAGTTGAATACAGAACAGTATAAACAGAATTCATTATAATTGGACAATATATGATGTATATTATATGCTGTGCTTTTCACCTGTTACATTGTTCTAGATTAAATCGTATTTAAAAAGCAGGCTAGTATAGAGCACAACTGCAAGGCAACTCCCCACTCTGTCCTGTACTCAGGGTAATTTATTGTCTGCCCCATGCTGTTTAGGGAAAGTTGGAAAAGATGTTTAGGAAAGAAAAAACAGATTAAAACTGTGACACTATTCACAAACAAAAGTCTAAGTAAAAAAGATGGATTAAACTCAAAAAAAGATGGATTAATCCTAAAGCTGAATTTTCAAAGAATGAGAGGGATGCTGTATGTGTACATTTTCCTTTGCAAACTGTACATAAAAACAGAAGCAGGAGGCTTCCCTGGTGGCTCAGTGGTTAAGAATATGCCTGCCACTGCAGGGGACACAGGTTCGAGCCCTGGTCCAGGAAGATCCCACATGCCGCGGAGCAACTAAGCCCGTGCGCCACAACTACTGAGCCTGCGAGCCACAACTACTGAGCCTGCGTGCCACAACTACTGAGCCCGTGCGCCTAGAGCCCGTGCTCCCAACAAGAGAAGCTACCACAGTGAGAAGCCTGCGGACCACAATGAAGTAGCCCCCGCTTGCCGCAACCAGAGAAAAGCCCGCGTGCAGCAACGAAGACCTAACACGGTCTAAAATAAAATAAATAAAATAATAAATAAATAAATAAATAACGAACAGAAGCAGGAGGTCTAAACGTGGGAGGGGAATATGATGGAACACAGAACATCAGCGTGGCTAACAGTCTCTTCCTGTCTCATCCCTGCAGCCTCAGCGGTGACTCACAGGTCTTCGGGCCAAGGGAATCCAGAGGGAACAGAGCCCCGGGATGGGCGAGGGCGTGGTGGGGGGAGGGGGAGGGGGAGCCACTGGGACGGCTGATTTTTCCAGTTCTTTCCCTGGGAACAGGAAGAGCGGGGCGATGGAGGCTGCACAGAGCTCTCTAAAGAAAGGAAAGAGCTCTCTAAAGCCACAAGGAAAGGCAGGTGTCCTGCTGCGTGTGGGCAACAAGGACCCTGGCGCGCAGTGGGGTCCTCGCAGGGCCCAGGTCTGGTCATCTATTTGAACAAGTTCAGCTATGAATGACAAAAGTCACATGCCTCTTAGGAGACATGGGCACAATTTTAACCCTATGGAATTGTGCTGGTCACTGGTCTTCGTGTTGCTTGACACCCAGCCCCCTTGTGATCTGGGGGGCCTCTCCAGGGGGTCTGGAGTTTTAATGGGCCGCCAGCGCGCCCCCAGCGGTGAGGCTGAAATGGGGTCCTCCCTGTCGCTCCATCTGCAGCGCACCTGGGATTCTGCATGAGCAGGTGATGCAGGCGGGCGCGCTAGGGTCATGCCCGGCCTCAGAGACCTCCTGGTTCTTAAAGAACAAGGTGGCAGCTTGGACCCCCTCCCTCGGCTGTGGGGGGCTGCCCTGTCCCTGCCCTTTTGGGCACGTCACGTCCACCAGAAGCATCATCCCAGGCCTGGCCACTTACTGGCCTGACGTTCCTTCTCCCAGGCGGTGGGCGTCCCTATGGAAATGCCACCCTCAGGGTTACAGGATGGCGGGGTCACAGGCGGATGTGCTTAGCTGAGTCCAGGCGGCGCCCGGCAGCGTCTCTCCTTCCTCGGTGGCCTCTTGCTGAGTCCCCCGCATGAAGCTGACAGGCACCAGGCAGAGCCCGTGGGCTGCGGGGACTGGACCCTAGCTGGCTCGGAAGGTCAAGCCTGTGGCCCCCCGACCTCTGGGCAGAGCTGGCTCTCGGAAGTGCTCATGGGAGGGCCACGTGAACGATGCCACCATGGCCCTGTTATCCCTGGAGCACGTCTGAGCCATCGGCCTGGGGCCTTTCCTGGAGAGAAAGACAACACAGAACTGACACAGCCTGGTGGCCTGCATCATCGCTCTGTGGTCCCAGCGGAATCGGGCCTGACGCTGGCCTGGCTGGCCTCGAGCACACCCATGATCGGGGGGAAACGGGTGTCTGCGACGGGCAGAAGGGAGCCACGAGGGCCCATAGGATGTCACGCAAAGCACCCCCTCTCGCCAGCTCCCACCTTCATGTCAACCCATCTTCCGTAGGCCTGCCATTCAGGGTCCATCCCATCCCCCCCTTTTTAGCCTCTCCCCACGCTGCTCCCACGCCACCGTCAACTCAAGCGCCCTCTGGCACACAGCAAGGGGTAATCAAATTTGCAGCTGAAGTCCCAGCTTCCTGAGTCTGGACAGCTTTTCCTAAAACAGCTCCACCACAGCCTTCCAGAGTACGCAGGCCCTTCCTACTAATTTCCGGGAGGGGTACGTGGGGAAGCTCCAGGGAGAATGTCGTTTGGTCACAGCTGGTGCTTTCTGCCCTCCTGGGGAGCAGCACTGACAAGAGTTGAGAGCAAAGGATCCAGGTTTCTGGAGATGAGGCGTGCAGTTCAGAGCGAAGGTGCAAACCCAGTGGAGATGCGGAACGTACAACAAGGGTTCTCCAGGGGGCCATTTTGCCCCCTGGGATG
This sequence comes from Aethalodelphis obliquidens, assembly GCF_003676395.1. Taxonomy (NCBI): domain Eukaryota; kingdom Metazoa; phylum Chordata; class Mammalia; order Artiodactyla; family Delphinidae; genus Aethalodelphis; species Aethalodelphis obliquidens. The sequence continues at coordinate 3,150,567 of NW_020837946.1, forward strand.
CTGTCAATACCCCACTATGTACAGACACCTCCCAGCATCCGGCCCGATGTCAGTAATCCCGAGGCTGAGAAACCCCGACTTAAAAGTAAGAGGAAAAACCTAAGAAACTGCAATGAAGATTTGGAAGGCTGCGTGGCCACCACCTTATCCCAGCTCATGTGGCCATTTCAATCTGGAGCTGGCCCCAGGCATGGGTGAAAAATAGTACCTACTGAGAGGTCAGATAAGCCCAGAAATAAACGGTGCAGGACACGGCCTGGGTGAAATGGCCCGTTATCTCCAGGAAGGTAACCAGAGGCGCGGCAGCAAGGCTTGGCTGCCTGACAATGAAGAAGCTCGAAAAATCTGACGGCATCTTACTACTGGTTCCTCAGTTCAAGGCCAAGACGCACAACTACTGTTGAAAACAGAGGGTCCTTTCCATCTAAAGGCCAAAGAATTGTAATAAGCTCTAAACTATAAGAAAGTCCACAGCCGTCTGACACTAAAGAATACTTATCTCCTGAGTGTATTGAAAGCAGCAGCCGTTAGTGCTTTTTCTGAGTTCATGGAACCAGTCCCAAGGGCCGCCTGTATCCTCCTGACACACAGGAGATTGTCTCTCCTGTATTTTTCTCACAACTTTTGTACAGACTGCTCTCTTTTCTCTCCCCTTGACCCCCGCCTCTCACTCCAGCCCTCAACTTATGAGGGAGGGATTCACCCCTGCCTCTGCATCAGTAGTTCCTGAGGCACACCCTGGCCAGTCCAGCAGGACTGCTGTCCCCTGGTAGAGATGAAGGGAGAAAATAACTACCGTTGGGTTAGCACCTACCAGGTACCCGGGAGATGCTCTGCATTTCCCAGCACGGCTCATTACTACAACCACCGGATAATGTTTTCCCTCTGTCACAGACAAAGGAAAGGAGGCTGGGATACGCTAACTTGCCTACAGACACACGACTTCAGAAGGCTGACTGTGCTTCTCCCACTGCCCCGAACCTTCTCCCCGCGCTGGACTGACTTCCGGCCTGTGGGACGCCAGCCCTGTCCACCTGCACTCCCATTTCACTCCTCTCCTATCATGAGACTCAATACCTTCTGCACTATAGAGCACACCTCTATGACAGCAAATTTCAACAAAGAATAAGTCATTGTTCTAGAGCTGTGCTGTCCAATATGGCAGCCACCAACCATAGGTGGCTATTTAACTTGAAAGGAATTAAACTTAAGTACAATTTAAAATGCCCTTTGTCAGCTGCACTAGCCACATTTCACGTGCTCAATTACTACACAGGGCTAGTGGCTGCCGTGACACACAGCACAGAGACGGAACATCTCCATCGACACAGAAAGCCCTACTGGCCATCACTGCTCTGCAGGATTTCAAAGTATATCTGGGTGATTTCCAGCAATATCTTAGGGCACCCTAAGGGTGGAGTCATATTAGTTGTTCAATCAACATGGAAATGCCATCTCTCCGAGTGTCAACTTGGAAAATTCCACATCTTCCCATGTGCCAAAGGGACATTACAAAAGAAGGTGAAAAGTAAAAAGCAATCCAGGGTAAGGGTGGAAAAGCTGATAAACTTATGTGAGGGAGGTTGAAAGCATAACGAGCAACTTTAGATCTCCTGGGCTCTTTATGCTGAAATATTATCATGACCACTGTGTGATTTTTCATTCACTCCCCGAAGCCAAGAAGTGGGTGGACACATTGCAATATAATACGCCAGCGGAGGTTCTGGACGGTTCTGGCGCTTCCATACTTGCTGATCCAGGGGTTTACCCATTGCCAAGACCATATCACATTCTGCCTACCTAAACTCTCCAGGTATTTTGTATTTGTTTTATGGAAAGTATATCTCACATCGTAGAGAATTTTCCAAACAAATAAATGAATGATGCCTGAAGCTATGAAAATCTTATTTTTTCATAACTTTCTTTGTTTGCTCACCTAATTTGACATGGAGTCCACTCTCAGGAAAAGCACTGTGATGACTAGTTCTCTTGTTTGCGCTGTATGGACATTACATCCTCCTTGGTACGTCTCAGATTATTTCTCAACTTTCTTCTCAAACCCTTCTACCCCCTTAATCAAAACCAAAACTCCACCTGTAGGTACCAAATTAGAGAGGTTTGCCTTGTTAGCATTAAGCAGCATTTCCTCCCAGCACTGACCCTGGCCTTGAAGGCACTGGCCTTGAAGACAAGGGGGCTCGGATTCAAGTCCAGGCTGTGTGCCAGTGTCCTGAGGGACGACTTAACGTGTGGTGCCAACACTTCAGCCACCCCACTGCACCCCAGGTGGTGTCCTGGTCACATCTTCTGGCATCTCCCCTCCTGGCCTTTGCTCAAATCGTTCTCACAGTTTTTTAGTGCCTCATTCTCACATCTGAATGGATCCAAGGATCACCACCCATCTGGGAAAGGCTCCAAGATGAAAGACAGAGGCCACAGCACACAAAGGGCAAAAAGAAAGAGACCATAATGTAGGGAACAAAAGAAATTTTCAGGAAAACCCAGAAAACCAAAAATGAATATTCCTCAGAAGGATAAGAAAAGGTACTGCATTAGTGAATCAAAAAGGATGCTATAAAAATGGAACAAAGACCCAAAACAAAAAAACAAACAAAAATCTTAGAAATTAAATATAGAACAGGTAAGTTTAGTAGAAGGAGTGGAAGATAAAGTTGAGTCATCACCCATAAAGTATCACCAAAAGACAAAAAGCTAGAAAATGAGGGGGAAAGGGAAGTTATTTCCAACAACAGGAGTTCCTTTAAAAGAGAACAGAGAAAATGGTGGGAAGGGGAAAATTTTCAGAAAATTTTCCAGAATTTTAGGATACAAATTTCCAGACTGAATGAACCCAGTAAATGCTTAATAAATAGAAAAATAGGATCTAGAATACTGAGGATCAAGAGAAGACTCTAAAAGCTTATAGATATTATACAAGATACTGAAAATATATAAGGCATCAAATTCTCAAAGCAATCCTGAAAGCTAGAATCAAATGGAAAAAAGTCTTCAAAACTGCAGTAGAAAATAGTCTGTTAATTATATTTTTGATATTTATTATTTTATTTTATCAAATAGGTAACACAGTCGCATGGTTCAAATATCAAAAGCGTATGAAAAGTCACACTTAACAAATCTGCTTCCACTTACATCTCACGTTTCTTTTACTATACTTTCTGCCAGTGTTTCTTTCTGTAACTGCAGGCAAGTTACAGCTTTTCTCACGTAAGGGACAGCATGCTATCTACACTTTCCGTACGTTGCTATTTTTAGTTAACAGTACATGCTGGAAATCATTTCAAAGAATACATAGAAATCTCTGTCATTCTTTGGAAAATTATTTTTAACCTAGAACTCTATACTCAGACAAACTATCAAGTATTAAGGTAGAATAAAGACATTTTCAGACATGCAAGCACTTAGAAAAGGCGTTCTCTCTCAGAAAGCTACTGAAGGATGTGCTCCAGCAAAATGAGTTAGTATGGATCCAGCAACAACAAAGAAGTGGCAAAAGGAGTTCTCAGCATGGCGGCAAAGGGAACGGCAGCTGAAGCAAATCCTAAGAGCACTCAGAGCAGACTGGGTCTAGAGGACAGAGCCCTCCAGGGGGTAGATTTCCAGGAGGGAATAAAATGGAACTGATAGATTTGTTTAATCACATAGAAAATAATATTGTGAGGGGGTCCTATTGAAAAGTTTGTGAGGAATTAGGTATGATAGATGTGCAGAGAGATGAGCAGTTGGGGAAAAAAAAAAAAGAGACAAAGAATTAACCCCAGAAAAAGCAGAAAGTTGTACAAGGAAAAAGGTTACAGTATACTACTTGGCTCTGCAGTTAACACTGTCATGTTACATCATCATCACCACCAGTGTTTACTGAGCATGTGTCAGTCACCATTCTGAGGTCTTTTCATGAAATACCTCATATACCCGTATAACCACCTTGTGAGAAGTATGCTGTTAAAATATTCCCATCTTACATATGAGGGAACGGAAGCACAGAGTGGTTAAGTAACTTGCTCTAGGTCATGGAATAAGTGGAAGGACCAGGAACTGAACCCAGGAAACCTGACCCTAGCGCCCATACTCTTAACCAGCCTATTGTTCTGCCAGTGCCCATTCATCTCATCTAAAAGTACAATGTAACTATGGTGTGAAGATAAGGAGAGAGAAAGGTGGGGAGAGGACCTGAGCTAGATCTACAGGTCCCAAGTCCTCATCCTCAAACCAGGGGGCCAGCAGGTAGTACCTAACATTGAAAAATCAATAACTAGTGCATGTGCATATTATTTACAAACACGGAGCTACTCACCAGATCATTTAGGGTCTTGTAAGGCCATTAGGAGCTTGGCTTTTACTGAGGGATATGAAAAGCCATTATGACACGATCTGACATATTTTAAAAGGACCACCAGCTGCTGTGTGGAGAACGGCCTGGAGTATGGGACCAGGGTGAAAACATATATTACTTTAATTCAATAAAAATTAAGTTTTAAAGATGAAAGAATGAAACAAAGAAGAGGAGAGACACAGTAAGGCAGAGAAGAATATGGGACTCTCCCACGAAATGTTATGCCTGATGGCTCAGAGGTCAGCTGGGGATGACAGTCCCCAAGATGGGAAGCAAGTCAGCTCGACTTCAGGGCACCACCTGGAATAGGGCCTTGGCTGGAGCCGAGACACTGATCCCAGGAAACAGCCTGGATGACAAACTGGCACCTCTTAGTTAGCAGATGACCTTAGCATCTAGGACCCTTTTTCTCTATGTCAAATAGAGATACTCTAAACTCTTCTGATGGGATATCATATAATTACGGGGGTGAAGTTTCTGGGAGTACCTGGCACACCTTAGGCCTTAAAAGCAACCTCAGGGACTTCCCTGGTGGTCCAGTGGCTAAGACTCTGCGCTCCCAATGCAGGGGGCCTGGGTTCGATCCCTGGTCAGGGAACTAGATCCCACACGCTGCAACTAAGAGTTCGCATGCCACAACTAAGACCCGGCACAGCCAAATAAATACATAAATAAAAATATTAAAAAAAAAAAAAAGCAACCTCAGTCCCCATCTCTCCCCTTTCCCCTCCTGAACCCTGACAAGGCTCACAGGTTAACTGGCCCAACTAGAATCAAGGCCTTCTGATTTCCATTCTACCGAGCAGACCCTTCAGGTCCTCCACATGCATTCACAGTCCTGACTACTGAACCCATGAGTCACTGAAGATTCACCCAGAAAAGGGAGAGGGAGAGAGCTGGCCCTGTGACAGAATAGCTGGGGGGGGGGGGGGGGGGCACAAGCCATCGGGGGCCAGGGGGACTGTCCACCCCTGAGTTTCCAATTCCAACTCCATCCAGAACCATCTTGTCGGGAATCACGGCAACAGCTCAAGGTCACAGGCGTGGTGCTCGCCATTCCCCTGACAGCTCAGACTGTGATAAAAGTCCGCCTGGAACGCTGGTCCTGTCACATTCCTAACGCTTGTTATTGATCCACCAAGATGTGTGTGGCTGTCTTAGGAAGATCAGCTATGCAAGGGCCTGGTAGTTGTGTTAGAGTCTGGGGCAGGGCGGTGTGTGCAGTGCCAGGCGCTGAATGCCCCTCACATGTTCCCGACCTGGAAGGTGGGGCCCTGACACCACCCCCAGTCCCAAACCACTGGCCACGCCGGATTTCACCCTCCAGTCAGTGTCTGACAGGTTTGCATCCACCAGCCAGCCTCAGAAAAGCAAATTCACTGGGGAAAAAAAGGTATGAAGGCGATGGCTCACATGAAGTGAGACTGGCTGCAGCAGCAAGCCTGTGTTGCAAATGCCGGTGTGATCGCAACGGAGGTCGGGGACTGCACCAGGGTACCTGCAGCGTGCGTCACACCAGCTGGGCTCCCTCCAGACTGCGTGACCCCAGAGGGGCCAGACCTGCTGAGAGCCGGACGAAGGTGAAGTGGAGGCCCAAACGGAACCAGATTTCCAGGCCACTCTGCAAAAGGGCTTGTGCACCCAACCCCTAGACTGGCCCTCGAATGGCCTTGAGGCTTGAGGAGAAAAGGAGTCAGGGTCCCTCAAGACAGGGTGATCTGTGGGCACTATTTGGGAAGGACGGGAGGTGGGGGGACAGCAGGTGAAAGGGGGCTTTAGGATTAGAATGTCCTTTATTCATGGGACCACACAGAATGAGACATGGAGACTGTCCTAAGTTGGGGTGCCCAGAAGCAGAGCCTGAGGCAGGGATTTGGATGTGAGCGATCTACCAGGGAGCACGGCCAGCAGCGGGGTGTGAGGGGGCAGATGGGGCAGGGACGGAGGTGGCCTCAGTCTGCCCTGGGGCCCTCCCACGGGGAGCCCTGGAGTGTCAACTGCACCGCAGAGTTGGTTCCACTGGGAGGCAAGTGGGCTGGGGGTGGAGCTTTTTGTGTCCTCACATCCCGGGCTCAGTCGCTGTGGGCCGCCCCTGGGGTGGGAGGTCTTACCCCCCCCCCCGGCAAAGTGACCCCACCCAGTGGCCATGGGCACTTCTCTAGTGAAGTGGGGCCACGAGCCCAGAACAGCCACACTCACAGGCCAGGGGTCGGCACCCTCCAACAGGGGGGATCTGGGAGGTGCACCAGCGCTCCCGGGGCAATCATGGGCCCAGAGGGCAGCGTCCCAGTGGGACCACCTAGGAGAGGAGGCCACGGGAAACAGTCATGGGGGAGGTCTCCGTGCTGTGAGCGAGGAAGGGAAACCGACCGGCGTTCACGGCCGCAGAGAGGATGCCGGGCTCGCTGCGAGGACCGTCTAATGCCGCCTGCACAGCCTGCACAGCCGCCTTCCTCTGTCCTGGAAAGGCCTTCTCCACTGGAGAGGAACACTTTGAATTGCCTCGGGCACTGTGAGAGCAAAAGATCATTTCACTCAGCAGCAGAGCGCTGAATGAGAGGTTTGGGATGCTACCAAAAACCATCAGCAGAATGTTCAAGGCGGTGGGAGAGAAAAACATATCTGCTTGCAAGACACCTCTCCCTGGGATGTGAGAAATGCTGCTCGAGCTTCTCAAAGTGCTTACTGGACCTTCCTCCTGAAAACATCTTGCCTGAATCCCGCCTCAGACAAGCCAGTGAGAAACAAGCTCCTCGTGCTAACGCAGCTGCAGTGTTTTAAAGTTACAACTCCATTTACTACAAACTTGCCGGGAGTGAAACCGTAAACTAACTGCAGAAATATAAATGCAGCGCTTCCACTGGGTTCCTGTTTCCAGCTCCTGCCCAGAGAGTCCAAAGCCCTCAGCAGGGAAGCCAGCTCTCCAGCAGGGCCCTGCCTCGGCCGCTCCGGGCTCCCCGTCCCAGACTCCATCACCTCTGCCTGGAACTCTCCACTTATCCCCTGAGTGCACATTCCTGGGGGCCTGACCCGAGTCCACCCCACCCCCTGCCACTTTCTTAAGGCCTCCTGGGTTTGTCCAGCCCCCCCCCCCACACCTCCCCAAGTGCTTCGGGGGAAGCCAACTCCCCCCATTTCCAGGATGGGCCTGACTGATCACAGGGTAACCCCCCTCTGCCCCACTGCCACGCCGCTGAGTCCACCGTCATGGTCACAGAGCTTGGCTCAGGGGAGGCCTGGGAGATGCTTCTAGCTCTCAGGACGGAGCCACCGGAAGAGACGGGGTGTGCGCTCAGGAGCGGCAGCCTGGGAACGCGGCAGCCAGTCTGCCGAAAGCAAAGCGGCCTGAGGATGAGGCCACCCGCAGAGGACGGCCCAGGAGAGCCAGCTGCAGAGGAGCCATGGAGAAAAGGGGCCACCGCGCCGGTGAGGCTGCCCGGGAATCCGTCCTCCAGCCAAATCATTTCCCCTTGTGGAGGCCAGTCCAGGTCAGGGTTTCTGTCACTGCAAGACTAACTCAAAATGCCATTTCCCCCGGGGGGCCTCCTCTGATTGCCTGTCTTAGTCCCGTCAATAAATTTTAACTCTCTCATTTCGAAACCTTCAGGGAACGATATCCTTTAAATCTCAGATTCCTGTCTTCTATTTTTGTTACTGATCTATGTCAGGCCCCGACTCCTGGAGGGCGATGCTCTTCAGGTCCCTCCCTGAATCCCAGTCTCCCTAGGACAGGGCTCTGGAGAGCACGTATCTGCTGAATCAATGAGCAAACACGGAAGCACGGAACTTAAGGCGATTTTGTTAATTTTTATAAGAACTCTCGAGAACTTCATGCTGAGTAGATATTTGCCATTTGAATAGTGACTCTAAGTTTCACAGCTGGGAAATAGAATCCAATTTGTAGTAAAACATAAAGTGTTGCACCAGCTCCTTCCAACACCACAGATACATGCCATTCAGCACTTGGAACAACCACATCTATGGTTGGTCTTATTGGGAGGATGTGTGTGTGAATAGCCCTCGCATTTAGCTAGTTAGTCACTTTATGTCTGCTACTCACTTCCTTTAATCCTGACAGCCTCGGGGATTTCTTCTTCCCCATTTTCGAGGTGAGAAAATGGAGGCTGGGAGGGGCTGAGTAGGGTCGCACAGCTCGCGAGGAGCTCTGCACAGTGTCGAGCCCAGGTCTGATGCTCACGTCTGAATTTGTCACTGCCAACTGCGTCCCCTGGCTGGGAGGCAGGACCGCGGGTTCCCAGTTACTCAGGACCTCAAGGCCGTCCACCCAGGAGCAGCCCCCGGCCTTCCTTTTCCGTCTGTCTTTATAGAATCCAGCAGATATGAGGTGGACTTAGGGAACCCTCATTCTCCTTCCTTTGACCGTAACCACTGCCAGAAAGACAAGGCTCACGGATCGTGTCACCTCAGGCCTCCCAGATAACACCTGTTTGGTTTTATGTTTAAATACATACTTAAAGGACCGTCTTCACAGGGGGTGGGGATCATGTTCAAGCTACCACATTTAGCAAATGTCTATATTTAGCCAAACATACTGTAAGTGCCTTTTTGTACCTCTTTTGTTTTTCAGGCAATGCAACAGAGACTTAGGAGCACCTACTATGTGCCTGGCTCTGTGCTGAGCTCTGGGGATACGAAAGGAAGACATTGCCTGCCGGGTGGTCACCTTCTACGGGGGTCGGACCAGTGAACAAATAATGCTGAGGCCACGTGACTACCACAGCAGGCGGAGGGAGTGAGAGCTAGTGGAACCCGACTGGAGGCAGGGAGACTTCTGCCGCGGGGCGATGTAGGAGGTCTCACAGAGGACACAAATCTACAGTGGGCTTTAAGGGTTGAATAGGAGTTTTCCTGGAAAGCCTTTCTCTTCGCATAGGGAGAAAAACAAAAGTGTTCATTCATTCAGTAGTCAACAAATACTGATTGACAGCCATGTGTCCATAAAAGCAACATCACCTAAGAACTGGTTACAGAGTAGACCTCCATAAATAGCTGACTGAGGCAACCAGACGCCTCGGCCTAAATCGCCTGGAAGTTTTTCCAGGTGATAATAATGACATGCAGACAAACTCCATCACATTCCAGCACCTGGAGGAGAGGGTATCGGGAAGGCGGCACTGCCTCTGCACGTACATTCTCTATAGTTAGCACACTAGGTGCACAGTTCAAAAGGTACAGAAGGCTATACGGTAAAAAAGCAAGCTTGTCCACTGTCGGCCCAGGGAATCACGCCCCTTCCCAGGGAGGCTGCTGCCACCAATCTGCTGGGCATCTTTGCCCGCGTCACCGTTTGTCTAACCTGAAGGCTGAATCCTTGTGGGAGAAAAAGGCACCTGCGCAGCCACGCGGGCGGCGCACCTTCTGTTCGCCACACTTCAAGTTCATCAGCGACCATTATAATAAACTCTGCCCGGGGAAACTTTGAGGGGAACCTCTCGGCGTGCCTGAACCCGTCTGCACGCGCGGTCCAGAAACAAGATTCACGGGGACCCCGGTTCGCGCCCAAGCTGCGCCTTGTGTGTCAATCGAGACGGCAACTGGTTATCGACAGGAGCGGGTCATTTCGCCAGGGCCATGTGGCCTGCGGGGACTGTCCTCGGGCCTCCAGGGTCGGGCCGACATCACCCTCACCATGCGGCGCAACACAGCGGGGCGCTCGCTCGCCCCCCACCCGGCCGGCCCGGGGCCACCTTGCGCGTGGCGGGGGGGGGGCGGGCGGCGGCCAAAGGGAGCTGGCGACATGGGGGGAGGGGTCGGTGCCGCCGGCCTGTCCCCGCGGCGGAGGACCGGCGCCCGGCCCACCGAGGTCCCGGCCTGGCCCGCGCCCCGTCCGCGGCGCCGGCGGACCGACGGACAGAGGACGGACGGATGCCTGACAGCTACGGCGGCGCCCCCAGCGCCCGCGCCCCGGCCCGGCCCCGCCGCTCACCTCGCGCGCAATCTGGTTCAGCGCGTCGTCCTCCGCCGTCAGCCGCTCGCGGTTGGGGAGCCGCTTGCGCCCCGAGCCCTGGGTGCCCATGTCTGCCGGCCGCGTCGCCCGCTGCGCTGCGGGACCGTGGCTCCCGCCGCCCACGCCCCTCTCGGTCCGGCCGGGCCCCGCTCCGCCCCTCCCTCCGCCGCGGCGTCATGGCGTCAGCGGGCGCGGGCCGGGGACGCGGGGACGCGGGGACGCGGGGGACAGGGGCTGGGGGCGCCGGTGGGAGGAGCACGGGAGCTCGGGCTCCGGGGACAGCAGGGACGCGGGGACGCGCCGAAGAGGGGACCGGGGAGCCGGGTGCACTGGGACTCCGGGGGCCAGGGACGCGGGCGCTGGGGGCTGGGGGCGCGGGGACGCCGGGGGACCGTGAGCATGCAGATGGCGGGAGGTTTGGGATGGCTGGGGGTCGGGGGCGCGGGGACGCGTGGGGCAAGGACAACTGGGAGTGTCGGTGGAAACTGGGGCTGGGGGCGCGAGGTCACGCCGGAGCGGCGGGACACGGGGACCAGGACGCCGGCGACCCGCGGGGACAACAAGGGCTGGGGATGCGAGTGGGGAGTGGGGACGGGGGTGCGGGGATGCTGGGGGACAGTGAGCGTGGAAGCGGCAGCAGACTTGGAATGGCTGGGGGTCGGCGGCACGTGGGCTTAGGGGACGGGGTGATGAAGGCTTGGGGTGCCGGTGCGGACAGGGGGCAAGGGACCACGGAGGGTTCGGAGGCGCGAGGGCCGGAGCCTGGAGCTCGAGATGGCTGGAGGGGTCTGGGCCGGCGGGGCGGGGGACACTGGAGGGTGGACCCCCCTGGTAATCGTGGGCTGACCTCACCAGGGCAGCGGTCACTTCATCGGGGGCGCTGGAGGGCTCGCAGGGAGGGACTGGGCTGCAGAGAGGGGTTTGCACCCAGGGGTGGGTGCAGGGATGTGGTTCAAACCTGCGCCCCAGGTGAAGTGGGGTCTGGCCTCACAGATGGGTGAAAGCTGGGTTCTAGGGTCAGGTTCAGGGGAGGTCAGATCCTGCTCTGTGGGATCTCTCCAGCCCTGAGCCTTACAGCACGTTCAGAACCCCCGTGTTGGTGTGGGCGTTTCCTTCTTCACCGGCGTGTTTTCTGGGACCTGCCACTTCCCTCCTGTGTCCCCAGCTTCTAGGAAAAGGTCTGAAACGTCAGCTGCTCTCAAGAAGTAGATACTGAAAAGGGAATGACTACTTGAGCTTTACCTTCCACTCTCTAAAGGTGGATTTAGAATTGAACAGGAGGATCAGATGAGGTTTACAAAGCCATTACCTTCTTTTCCAGGGTAAGGACCCGAGTAACTGTTAGCTGTCTGTACTGAATTAAGGAAGAAGAAGTGTGCTGGCCAAAGCACAGTAACCAAAAGTTCCTGGTATATTTGGGGTGTGGGGAGATCTTTAATGCAGCTGGGGAAGAATGGAAGGGCAGGGCCGTCCTGAAGTCACCTGTCGTTTTCCCCCTAGAGGTGAGTACAGTTAGCATTTTGGTATATTTCTAACCAAGTGACGTGACCAGGTTGGTTTGGGTTCTTAGAAAGTAAGCTGGGAGCTGGATGGAGGAGGGAACAGAAAGGGGACCCGGCAGTGGCAGAGAAGGATGTTGGAGGTTTACTGCAGGGAAAAGATGGTGGGGGAGTGACACAGGAGGGAGGAACCAGGTTCCATTGCTCAGGACAGCTGAGTGGACTTCAGCGGGGTGGGTCGACAGGGCAGATGGTATTAGGGCTGTGACCTTGTTCATTACTGTACTCCTGGAGCTTGCATACACCTGACACAGCGGAGGGACTGAGGAAACACCTGTTGATTGAGTCTTCTATGTCACATTACACCACTTAGGACCCCATACTCCTTAGGTGACATGGTCCTGGTTGGAGGACCATCTCTTGCTCTGCCCTCAGCCCTGCTGGAGGCTCGCTGCTCCCTTAGCCCGTGATGCCTGGTGAAGACTCTGCCTTTGCTCAGGCTCATTCCCACGGCTTCACCCATTCATTCCCCCACACCTGCTGCCTGGCAGGTGCTGCGCCGGAAGCTGGGGCAGGACTGCAAAGGACACAGACAGCGGCTGTTCTCTCGGGACTTACCTGAGATACCTGGAACTCCTTATCCAAAGCCACATCCAAGCTCCAACATCTCCTTTCTTTTTTGATTGACATGTATACACTAATATGTATAAAATAGATAACTAATAAGAACCTGCTGTATAAAAAACTAAATACAATACAATTCAAAACAAATTTTTTTAAATTTTTTTTTTGGCTGCGCTGCGTGGCATGCAGGATCTTGGTTCCCTGACCAGGGATCAAACCCATGCCCCGTGCAGTGGAAGCGCCGAGTCTTAACCACTCTTAACCCATCTCCACTCTGGAGGAAGTCTTCCCAACTCTCCAGGCTGCTCCTTGACTCTCCTCACTGGTCTTCCTCAGAACATCAGGCGACTATTCTAGCCCTTGAATTCTTCTGTGCTGATCTGATGATGTGCTCATCTTTCCGCCCTCACTGGGAACTGAACGTGCCACTGCTTCAATCATAATGAGAGCGTCTGGCTGACTTTGGGGACTGAGTCCAGGTTCCACCCCCCTCCTCACCATCCCAATTGGGTTTTGTACAGAGACAGGGGACTCACTGCCTCAGGGACAGACTGGAGGTATTTCTGAATAGTTTGGTCCCTACACAGTGTTCGCAGACACTAGGGTGAATTCTGTCTCCCATCTCTCCCCCATCAACCACCCACATCTGGGAAAGGCCAACCTTTTGGGAATCATCAGAACTCATGTTGCTGGTCCTCAGGTGGTCCCATGATGTCATGACCTCCTGAACCACCATCCGCATGCTTCCTCCTTCTTTGGTGATGTGCTCTCCAACTGTCTGCTTCTCCCTCTGGAATCAGTTCTTGCCTTTAAATGGAGATATGACCCCTGCATTGTCAGAGTGGGGGCAGTCCATGTAAAGATGTATCTCAGGGCTTGACCCACGGGCAATCAATAAGTGGTTCTCCAGCTCCTCTCCGCAGAGGCCTGGGTCTGGAATGAATAGGGCAGCAGCTCCTGCTGGGGCGTGGGGAGGCGGGCAAGGACATTAGGCAGCTTTGTGGCTGTCGCCTGTTCTTGGGGTGCCCCTTGAGGGATACAGAAGCCTGCGAGACCCCATCCATCAGGCTGAGCCACAGGCTTACCGAGAAGCTGTGGCTTTCTACTTGCTCTGGACTCTCAGCCTCTCCTGCGTGGTAGTCCACGAACCTGCTTCTACCTAGAAGACTGTATTGTGCCACCAGCACTACCGAGCCCCTCCCATGTGGCCCTTTTCTTATTCCAGGTGATTATACTGCCCACAAGGGGTTACTTCAGAGAAGCCGCGTCAGAAGTCTGATGTCGTGGGCAAGAGACTCTCCAAGCCTGGTACTGAGGCTCTTCATGAAGATACAGATGCGCTTCAGGAAGGGTCCATGAATACGTGAAGGCAGCCTCGGTGAGGGGCACCACACAGGGGACCCCACGTGGGCTTTCCACTCACGACACAGTGTTCCTTTTGTTTGGGACCTCATTAGGCAAGCCTGTGAGCCGGCTGGGGGAAGAAGTTAGTGGGCATCTCTGGAGGAGTCATCCAGGCTGGAGGGTGACTCAGAGCTGCTCTGATAGGAACCTCTGAAGGACAGTCACATGGGCCGTGAGCTGACTCACTGGGGTCCATTGAGAAAGCCTTCCATGTGGTTCAAACATCATTCACTCGTGTTCCAGCCTTATTCTTCCAACTAACAGAGGATGGAAAAACCTCCCTTGGATTACAGCTGGAGAAAGGCTAGGGAGAATCACAGCCACTCACAAGGATGGCTTGAAAGGCAGTGGACAGACCATGGAGCCAAAATCATGCCCAGAGGGGAGCTAGCTGAGGTCAGGGTCGCCACCACGCCGGGGAGGTTAATGGTTTGTCTCCAGTGGCCTGCTGGCCTTTGTCTCTTTCCTCTCTCAGCATCTCAAAGCAGAAAATTGGACTGATCCTTCACCCAACCCAATCTTGTCATTCTAAATGCCTCTTCTCCCCCAGGATACCACCACTTCCAGTTACGTTTTCATGTCTCTTGGAGTTAAAACTTTGGAATCACGTTGGATTTTTAAATTTATCTTATCCTTCATCCCTGATTGATTCTATCCCTATCCCCCTTCCGCATCTTTGCTGACTCCATGATGTTCTGTACCTGGTTCACCTTGCCACACCTGTGGGTGACTTGCAGTAAATCATCTCCTGAACTTGAGGTCTCCAGGGTGGGGTGCATGAGACAATACACTGGGGTGCAGGAGAAACATACTAGAACTTCCATTAATATGCATTTTAAACTAAAAATAAGAATGTTATAGATCAAATGTTAATGTATGATCTATAACCTCACTTTAAGTGGTCACAGGTCATGTCATAATGATACACAAGTATTCCCAGGGGTTGCTAATGGCATTCTCTCTCATTAGACCATTTTCAGAATATTTTGATGTATTTGCATGAACAAGAAATGGATTTATGGGTTACATAGTCTAGTTTTAACTAAAACTCAAAGGGTAGATAAATGGCTTCAAAGGATTTAAAAGATTCTCAAGAAAATATTTCCCCCAAATCACAGACAAACAAGAGAATGAGAGACATATTTCTAACTCAGGAGGACCTCTTCATTGGTCTCAATATCAGGTTATTAGATATGATGAGCACAATGAATAACCATCGCAAACAATTTGAAACACAAATTTACATTTCCTATTATTAGTGATTAACCTCATTTTTAATGGATATTGTGCCCTGATATAACAGAGGAAAATAGATTATGAACATAATTTACACATAAATAAATATATAAAATTTGGGGTGTATTTTAAAATATTTGGTGATTGAGTTCATGATAAAAAAAGGTCTGGTTTCTAGATCAATAATTCTTAAATTTGGGGGGATTGTGAACTCCTTTGAAAATCTGATAAAGGCTGGATTCCTCTCACCCACCAAAAAAAAAAAAAAAAAAAAGAGGGAAGAAAGTAAAGGGCACCTAAACAGGAAATTGAGCACAATTTTAAAGGGTGATACTTTGAAGTCCATCCGTGGGCCATCAGAGCTCCCATTCTGTGCTGTCCCTATCTGAGCCTTCCTAACTACCAAAGCCAGAACAACCCTCTGAAGTACACTTCCATCACGTTGCACGCTCCAAACTCCAGAATGGCTCCATCGTAGCCTTTGCAGTAATTCTGGAGCTTCCCGATAGGTGTCAAATGTGTTACTGGTAATTCATGACTAGTGATAGTTAAAATGCTGAAGTTTGTGAAATTATTGGCGGTAAGTGTTATTACCGTAATAATTTTACCTCCACTGAGTGCTACCGAGGGGCAGGAATTTTGCACGAATGAGGTGCTTTGGCAGGAGGATGTCACATTCAGAATAATTACATGCCATGCTTGTCTCCAGGGAGAAAAGCTGAGAGTGGCTGTCCTCTTGCACACAGAACCGGCTCCTTAGCCAACCCCTTCAGTCAGCTCTCCGCAGCACTCTTGGGATAGCGTTCCTGAGCCCCAAACCCAGGATTGTCTTTTCATCCCCCAAAAGAGCCTTATTCAGGGTCATGGGTCCATGAGTGTTTAGAAAATGTGCGTGGCTTGACTGAATGAAGAGCCCTTTCACATGGTGCTATATAAAATAGGACGTGAAGACTGGCAGTGATACCAATTTTCTCCTCGCATGGGATTTATTAACTATTAATTCAGTTGGTTTTTAAAATAAGGACTTTGCACTTCTAGTGATGGAGAGGAAGCTTACCTCAAACTAATCCTCCTGTCAATAATCATTATAAACCTCAAACAAATATAGAAGTACCCACTGAAGAGTAATCAAAGCAGATAGAGACTGGAGTGGCTACAACCTTTGAATTAAGGGAAGTAAAAGGTGATATCCGCTTCCCCAGAGGATGTTCTCCAGTCCTCAAGGTGCACTGGGAAAAGAATTCAAGAGTTATTGGATTGGGAATAGATGTTAGGGTCTCAGACTACAAGTACGGCTGGCAATTCAGTGAGGAAATCCCAGAAAAAGGGATGCAGAGAGGGTTAAGCCTCAAGATCTGCATACTAACTTATATAGAAGCCATGGCTGAGTCCTGAACAATGCGTGTGTGGAGTGAAACTCCAGGAAATTCACATGGAAGCTGGAAGCCTGGAAGAACTGAGCAGAGATTTCAGCAGCTGTCCCATGCTAGGAAGACAAAGTTAGTAATTCAAGTCCTATCAAGTTAGAGGGCTTGGCAAACACCTTGAGCCTTTCATGGAAACCACAGAAGGACTATGCCTTAATAGTAAGATGACATTAGAGGACTAAGGGCTATGACAGGAAAATCAAAATACACATGCTGTAGCAAAGCCTAGAACCAAGTCTCTACAAGATCAAGGTGCTATGAAGGGTTGAGGTAACTCCCCTCCCTGATAGAACCAAATTCAGCACTCTTCAAAAGAAGGCAATAGAATCCAGAGTCTCTGAAATGTAATGTCCTCTGTGTCCAGTATACAATAAAGAATTACTGGACACAAGAAGAATCAAGAAAATGAGGCTCACAGTCAAGAAAAAAATAATCAGTTGGAAAAGATTCCCAGATGACCTCGATGTGGAAATTAGCAGAGGAGTACTATAAAATAACTATGAGAAAGATGGATACAATGGAAGAAGACATAGGAAATTTAAGGAAAGATTTGATGACTCTAAAAATGAACCAAATGGAATTGTAGAACTGAAAAATACAATGCTTTCCAATTTAAAAAATCTTTGAATAGTATTAGCAAAAGATTGGATGATGTAGAAGAAAGGATCAGTGAACTTGAGGAATGGTCAGTAAAATTACCCAAACCGAAGGACAGAGAGAAAAAGACATTAAAAAAAAACAGGTTACAGGGATTCAGGCTACCACGGTGGTCACTTGATTTTAACAAAGCACCAAGAAAATTCAGCGAAGAAAGGAAAATCTTTTTTTGATAAGTGGAGCCCAAACCGCTGGATATCTATAGAGAAAATAAAGTTTGACCCTTAACTAACACCTTACACAATAATTAAATCATGAAATATTTTCGACCTAAACTTGAAAGCTAAAGCTATAAAATTTCTAGAAGAAAATCTAGGAGAATGTTTTTGAAAACTTGGGGTAGGCGAAGATTTCCTGGACAGTTTTTAAACAGCACGAATCATCAAATCCAAAATTGATAAAGTCGATTTTGCCACAATTAAAAATTCCTGCTTATATAAAAACTTCAGTAAGAAAATGAAAACACAAGGCACAGACTGGGAGAAAATATCCTCAGTATGTAAATGTGACAAAGCACTTCTATCCAGAATGTAGAAACACTTCCCACAAATCAATAGAAAAAAGATAAATAATTTATTTAAATAACAGGCAAGAGATTTGAATACTTAAACAGACACTTTATATAAGAAGATATACAGAGAGTGTGGAGCAAAGGGAACCCTCTCACACTGTTCGTGGGAATGTAAATTCATGCAGCCACTGTGGAGAGCAGTATGGAGGTTCCTTTAAAAAATTAAAAATGAAGTTACCATATGATCCAGCAATCCCACTCCTGGGCATATATTCCAGAAAAGATGAAAACTCTAATTTGAAAAGATACATGCACCCCAGTGTTCATAGCATCACTATTTACAATAGCCAAGACATGGAAGCAACCCTAAATGTCTATCGACAGATGAATGGATAAAGAAGATGTGGTACGTATATACCATGGAATATTATTCAGCCACAAAAAGAAATGAAATAATACCATTTGCAGCAACTTGGATGGATCTAGAGATTATCATACAAAGTGAAGTAAGTCAGAGAAATACAAATACCATAAGATACCACTTATATGTGGAATCTTAAAAAATGATACAAATGAACTTACTTATGACACAGAAACAGACTCACAAACATAGGAAACAAATTTATGGTTACTGAAAGGGAAAGGGAAGTAGAGGGATAAATCAGGAGTTTGGGATTAATAGATACACATTACTATATATAAAATAAATTAAGAAGGACCTACTGTATGGTACAGGGAACTATATTCAGTATCTTGTAATAACCTATAATGGAAAAGAATTGGAAGAAGAATATATATATGTATATGTATAACTGAATTACTTTGCTCTACGCCTGAAACTAACACAACACTGTAAATTAACTACACTTCAATAAAAAATTGTTTGTTTAAAAAAAAAAAAGAGGACATACAAATGACCAAAAAGTATAGGAAAAGTGTTGAACATGCTTATCGTGCAAAATGAAACCACAGCGAGAGACCACTTCACATCCGCTGGAATTCTACCATTGGAAAGACTGACAAGACCACATGTGCCTGAGGATGTCAAGCAACTGGGACTCTCACTCGTTGCCGGTGGGAGTATGAAATTGTATCGCTGCTCTGGAATGCTGTTTGGAAGTTTCTCAGAAACATAACTTACCCTGTAACCCGGTCATTCAAGTCATTGGTATTTACCCAAGAGACACGAAAGCATGTCCACAAAAAGACACGCACAAGAATGTTCATAATAGCCCAAAGCTGAAATCAACCCAATGTCCATCAACAGGTGAACAGATAAGCAAAGTATAGTTACAGATGTACTACTACTCAGCAATATAAACTAACAAACCCCGAATACAGTCAACAATGTGGATGTAGCTCCGAAGCATGATGTTGAGTGAAAGAAGCCAGACATAAAAAAGTACATATTGAATGGTTCTCTTTATATGAAATTCTGGAACAGGCAACACTAAGCTATGGCGATAGAAATTAGAATAGTGGTTGCCTTGGCAGGGTGAGTGGATTGACTACAAAGGGGCACAAGGAAACTTTTTGGGATGATGGAAATATTCTATATCTTCAGTGAGGTGTTTGCTGCACAGAGAGACGAACTGTCCAGTTTTATCTGGGGATAAGGGGCTTCCTGAGTCGTGGGACTTTCAGATTTCAAACAGGGATAGTCCCAGGAAAACTGGAACCAGTTGGTCACCTTACATATGTGCATGTAAGCATTTGTCACAACTCGTAGAATTTTTGCATGCATGTCTACATGCATGTCCAAGAGCACGCACACTTAAAATTTGTGCATCTTATTAAGTGTTGATTATACAATTTAATAAAAAGAGTATTTAAAGAAATGATGATGGGAAAACAACCAAACCAATGAAAACATAAGCAGGCAACAGAAGAGAGCATCTGTCCTTTAGGCATCGTATTAAACTCATGGTTTTAACGTAATGGCTTTTGGAAAGACCATAACCTAACACATCACTGACTACCCATCACTGACTACACATCACTTCCTCCGGGATGTGGAGATGCTGGATAAAAAGAGGCGCTGTGAAGGGGTATTTGGTGTCAGCCTATTTGACACCTGTCTCCTGGGAGGGTTTAAGAGGTTGGGGAGGTTCCATCCATTTCTCCCCTATTACTTGTTGTGGGGTCTCAGATACCCACTGGCATGCTGTTTTCCTGCAGAAGGACCACAGGTAACGTCAGGACACGGAAACAAAAAGGTGATTTTCTCACAGTCCAGTTCGGCTCACTGTGGCAGCTGTGAAAGGAATCGTGAAGCTCACTCCTTTTTTTCCTCTCCTGCCAATCCATCCCATTTCCCCTGGTCCTTTCTACCTGTGAGCTTTTCTGTTCTCGTGGTCACTGAGCATCTGTAACCTGGAGGGCAGAGCCATGGAATATTCCAGGCTGTGTTTGATCTGCGCTGTTTTCTGTTCGGTACCTCACAGGTGATCATAGCTGTGGGCTGGTACCTGTGCAGGGTTTGACAGTTTGTACACATCTGTACATTTGGTGAGCCCTTTTTTTCTTCTGCTTTGCAGCCACGCCTAATTATTTTTTAATTGAAGTATAGTTGATTTACAATATTATATTAGTTTCAGGTGTACAACATAGTGATTCAATATTTTTATAGATTATACTCCATTTAAAGTTATTATAACGTATTGACTACATACTCCATGCTGTACAGTATCTCCTTGTAGCTTATTGATTGGTGAGGCGTCTTGAGTAGGAAGTCACCGAGTTTCTCCACTACTTACATGGACCAGTTAGTGAGTGTAGCTTTTCCCCTTGAGGAATTGCTGTATTTATGAGCAAAACAGCAACCTTATCAACTACTCAACTCCAGTCCTCCAAAGCGGAAATTGAGCACAGATGTTTCAGATCTTTTTCATTATTATAGGAAGATGCTCGCCATATTTTTGGCAGTAGCTTTTAAGAGTACACTGTATGCTGGATTTGCCAATTTTTAAATCGGACAAACATTTCACCAAGTTTTGGTTATACTGAATAGCGCTCTGAAGACTTTCTTGTGAGGAATTCACTGGAAATTTCTCTACACGAAGATCACGCCGAACAATTGAAAACACTCCGGAGGGTCCCGAGCTTTACCTTGTTTTACTCTCCGCCATAACAGCGCTCAAGGGTTCTGGGCCAAGATGAAGCTCTCTGTGCCGGCACCCGGGCTATTTTAGGAACAGAAGAGAAAAATAGTTTACCACTTACTCATTTGCAGTCTGTGCTCAAGTTAAGTTCTCTATATCTTTGTAACCCAGACAAAGAACAGTTT
This sequence comes from Aethalodelphis obliquidens, assembly GCF_003676395.1. NCBI lineage: Eukaryota > Metazoa > Chordata > Mammalia > Artiodactyla > Delphinidae > Aethalodelphis > Aethalodelphis obliquidens. Next base: position 3,171,530 of record NW_020837946.1, read on the forward strand.
ATAAAATTTGCTACAAGCAACCTGTAAAATTTAGCTTTGCCTCAAGCAGAGAAAAGGTTATATGGTTTTCTTCTTAGGAAATTTTTTTTTTCTCACAGTAAAATCTAATCGCAACGCAAGTTAGCATCTCTGGGATGATTAAAAGGAATCACAGCCCTGCCAAGTGCCTGGCAGAGTCCAGCACGCTGGAAATGTACATCAGGGCACCTACTGTGTGCAGCAGAGAGAGGCCTGAGGAACAGGAGGATGAACGAGACCCCGTTCCTGTCTCCAGTGGGTCTCAAGGTGGCAAAAGGAGGGATAAAACCGCTTTGCTCCAACAGAGCACGTCGCTGGGAAAATCAGGAAGGAGCATTTGCTTTGTGGATGGATAGGACTTATTCCCACAGGAAGAAGCTGTATCCATGGAAAGCCCGGGCAGGGAGGCTGTGAGCTGCACCCTTGCTTTTATACGGGTCTCGCGGCCGTGGTTTCACTGCCTGAAGGGGAAAATTTAGTGTGAAACCTCGAAGGGTAGCAGGATGCACTATCTCCAAATATGCCTTTTTGGCTTGAGGCTTATTCTGAGCTGATCATTTTGAGAAACAGCAGACCCAGGGGAAGCCCAGCAAACAGGGTAGAAGCTGCCCCTTTGTAAGTGAAATCTACACGTGTAAAGGGTATCTCCATGTAGAAGGGGGTCTCCTTCCCTGTACCAGGAAGAGAGGATGACTCTAAATCACAAGAAACGCCTATCAATGGCAAAGACACAGCTTAGAGCTGCATAATAACCTCACCCTGTTTACCTGCTCATCTCCCGTAGGAGCCTCCCACCTTTCCTCTGTGTCATTAGCTGAAGATGGTATTTAAGCTGGTGGCTGAGGCCCCCTGAAGAGTTACTCCCTTTTTCCCTGGGGATCTCCCACGTATACCTGAGGTAAACGTGTTAATAAACTTCCATTTGTTTTTCTCTTGTTACTGTTTTATTTTAGGGACCTCAGCCAAGAGCTCAGAAGGGCAAAGGGAGGATTCTTTTTTCTGCCCTGCAGCCGTCTCTGTCCCTCTCCAGGGACCGCTGTCTTGTTGCTCTGAGAAGGGGACTCAGGATCCTTACTCAGCACCCGACCGGAGCTGCTGAGCGAAGCCGCTGGCTGCCCTGATGGGACAGAGGTGAGAAGCCAGCTCCCTGGAAGGAAGGCCTCTGGCCGTGGGGAGGAGGGGCAGGGCCGGAGGAGGCAGAGACTGGGCTGAGGATTGGGCCGGGGCCAATCGCTGAAGGGGGGAAGGGCTCCAGAAGAGGCCCAGATAAGGGCACAGAGATGTGGCCGTGCCGAGAGAGAGAGAGAGAGAGAGAGAGAGAGAGAGAGAGAGAGAGAGAG